>NC_089585.1:115740006-116021289 GCF_019320115.1 Miscanthus floridulus | reverse complement strand
TGATGAGGTTGAAGGTGTCATTGTCGATGCCGATGAAGGGAGGCTTGAAGACTACTGCCGATGAAACAGGGAGTATGCCGATGAAGGAAGACTTGAGGACTACTGCCGATGAAACAAGGAGTATGCTGATAAAGGAAGACTTGAGGACTACTGCCGATGAAACAGGGGGTATGCCGATGGGAAGGAGGACGGTGAGATTTCCATCATAATTGAGGCGGACAGGGAAATAGATAGGAGTTGATTTCCTTTTCTATATTTGTTAGAGTATGATTCATGTAAGAGTCACGTGTTTCCTTAGATATGGGCTTGGTGTCCTAGTTGTGTTTGGTTGTGTCTCTTTAGATCAGGGTATAAATATGGAGTGAGAGGCAATGTAATTAGATATATCAATCAATATCAAAACCAATTTTTACTCCCATTTGCATCTACTTACTTTTCGGCGACTTCGTCAATTTGCATTATTTTCTCTTTACGAGTTCTCATTGATTCGGCGAGCTGCATCGCTTCAGTGCGACCTTCGGCGATTCTCGAGTTCCGCGTGAGTACCTCTTGGCCGTGACTTCCGGGCGTATCGCTGTTGTTAGGACCAAAGTGCTCGTATCTTCATCCTTGTCGATTAACAGGTCAAATCGACTGGCACGCCTTGGATATCGTTTCGGGTATTAGCCCTTTGTGTTTGCAGATCCACTTTTGCATCAACAGGGCTTATTTGGCTTATAAGCCATGGCTGAAAGTACCGTTGGTTGGTTTGGTATGAGAGAAAAATATTGTTCATTAGCTGATAAGCCATGGCTTATAAGCCAAATACGACCAAGTGAACAGGCTACTGTTGCCCAACAATTGAATTTTCAACTTGAAACTGGTATTCGGATCCATACTGTGCCGCGCCGCGGGATGGCCCAGCCGCGCCTGGCTGGCCACCGGATGGGGCGCCTACTGCCGCGTAGCCCACCAATCGGGGCCGCGCGCGCTCCACCAGAAGAGCGACGGTGCCTCCTCCACGGCGACCAGCGCTTAGATTGGGGGGGGGGGGGGGACGAGGTGGATCCGGCGGATCCGCGGCCCCTGGCCGGCGGCGGCGACGCCCTGCCCGGCTGCAACAGTGGCGGCGCCCTCCCCCATCATGTTTTCTTTTTTTCGCTTGGTCTCTGGTTTCACTCGGTCTCGACCTCTGTCCGATGTGATGCGGGATGCGGCGGTATGGAAAGGAATAGCAGAAGGGTAGTTTAGACCTTTCACGTCTTAACTAGTAGCCAATCTAACAGACTTGACAGAAGGCCATGGAAGGAATAAAATTTCGTTTCAGGACCATACAAGTAAGTTAAAAAAAAAGGGCCATACAAGGAAGAGACATTTTTTCTAGGGCCATACAGCTAAAAAGCTCTACCTTCTACTAGGACTGTACAGTACTTCAAGGCAACAATCTGAACTCAGTGCACCATCCTGTAATAATTATCAGTTCACTGTTCTAACGGTTAGTAATCTGATCGGATAAGATGGTCTGATGAAATAAGATAAAAAAACAGGCATCACTGTAAATGAATCAATCCTGCTGTGGAGAAGAATTATGAACAACTAGTTTGTCTCTTTGACTCTACTAACAAAAAAAACGCGACTGATCTAGGTTCACATATTAAATTCGAGCCTCCCGTGAGATATAAAATGTCCACATACTATACCATATACCAAGTCGTCAAGCGGGAATCACATGTTTGTTTGCTTGTTAAAGCTAAGTACTCTCTTTGTTCTAAATTGTAAATGATCTTCACTTTTCCATATTGTTTTCATAGTTGCATAGCAAAAGCTATGCTTTTTCGAAACAAGGAAACCACATTTCTATCGATGAAGACAACTAAGTATAGCTTCTGACTCAGAGACTAACGTAGCCGCAACAACAGAGTCAAACAGCCAACCATTTCACCCTTTCAAGTCGAGCTAAAGCAACAACTGCCAGAAAGACCACAATTCAGAACATGATACAGACATTAGCGGAGCCAAGATGAGCACCTCGGAGGAGGGGGGGGGGGGGGGGGGGGGCGCTAATCAATAGAGATTTAGAACAAATGTCGAAGATTAACGGTGAAATCACGTTTTTTCTACAGTAAATACAACAGAACCCCCCCCCCCCCCCCCCCCCCCCCCTGGATCCGCCACTGGATACAGACTGTGGCACCGATTACAGAAACACAGTCTGCGCGTCAGCATCACAAAAGCGGCTGGAGATCCAGCTCAGTCAATTCGGTATTCTTCTCCACGATCTTCATCCATTAGCAGTGGCGCCGAGTTGATGGAAGAGTTTACCCAGCAGCCTCTTGGCAATCCTGACTTACAATTTGGAACAAAGCGAGTAGCTAACAGTGGTATTATTAGAGACCAGATTATTACCTTTTTACATAGGTACTGTTGAATATCATTCATTTGATTGCTACCGTTGAACAGCCATTGTGATTCGAATGCATCATGAAAACTTTTCTCATGCTAAACATTCTAGGGGGCACCAAGTATTTGCTCTAAATATCTTGTCATAAGTAGTTGTTATTTTACAAACATATTACAGCACAAAAGCGAAGTTATCCACTATCTTGTTAAAGGATTGCATATTTACATGCATTCTTAGTGTTTTTGTATCGGCATGACAGAGACCAACAAAATAGTAGAACAGGTACTGTGTGCATGGGCATGACAGATCAATGGCTAACCTTCAAAAGTATATCCTCCTCACACCATCAAGCAGTTTTAGACTCCACTTCCTCCTCACTCCCCTCTTCATATGGTACAGAATCATTGCAGTCAGTCTCAGCATCGACATTATTGTCTTTTCCCTTAAGTGCTGGAATATTCAAATGCCTCGGAGGATAGTTGTTCTTCCACCCAAGCTTAACAATCCTTCTAGCCTCCTCGACTCTAGATGCAGCAACCAATGCGGTCACTACTGCCTGCAGCAATGAACATTTCACTCTGCACTTCCTATTAAAGATCTCCTGACAACAATTTAGAGCAAGATCAAGCTCCCCGGCCTCCACAAGACATGGTATGAGGGTTTCAAATGTGCCTTTATTTGGTGCATATCCTTTCTTTACCAGATCTTCATATACCTTCTTGGAGTCATCCAATCTCCCTTCTCTGCAGTACCCTCGAATCAGCTCATCGTAGGATACTGAATCAGGTTTAGACCCTTCCTTCTGCATCCTCTCAATCACAGCAACTGCATCCTCCATTCTCCCTTCAGCAACCAAACCCCGGAGCTTTGCATTGTAGCTCTTTGCGTTCGGCTGAAGATTCCTCTCCTTCATCATCTCCCAGATTTTCTCGGCCTTGTCAAAGCGACCATTGTTGTAAAACCCATTAAGCAGAGAGTTGAAAGATACCATATCGGGGGTCAGACCGCACTTCTCCATGAGCGAAATGACATCGAGGGCGGCCGAGGGTTCGGCTTTCTGAAAGGCCGGGATCTCGTCCAAACGCGGTGGCGAGAGAATCGAAGTCGCCGGTGTCGACGTATGCGGCGAGGACGGCGTTGAAGGCCGTGACGGACTTGTGCTTCGGGGGAAGGGCAAGGAAGGTCGCAGCGGCGTGGGACGGCATGGAGGCGCGGCCATAGAGGCGCACGATGCGCACGGCGAAGTCCTTGTTGGAGGCCTCGAGGAAGGGCTTCTGTGAGTCGAGGAGGGCCGTGACGGCGTCGCGGCGGCCGAAGGAAACGAGGCGGGACACGGCCACCTCGTACACGCGGTGGATGTCGCGGAAGCGTGGGGACGCGGTGGACGCGTCGATGAACTGGGATACCAGCTTGTCCGGATCGCGCTCCTGGAAAATGACCCGCAAGATTTTGCCGAGGGGATTCCGGCGGTTGCGGCCCGCCTTGGGCTTTGCCTCCGCCTCGACGGCTGCCGCTTTCTGGTCCGGCGTGGGTTCGGTCGCCAAATTGGGTGGCCGAGAGCACGGAGTGGCCGAGGACAAGATGCTGAAGAGCCGGCGCGTACGGTAGAAGGCGGCGGGGGTGGCCATGACCATGGGAGCGCACGGAGTGCCGGAGTGGGAGGCGGAGGTTTTTGCGATGCTGCGCATTGTATTTGGGCCGTTAATTGTTAGCCCAACCAGGTAGTAGTACATCCGAACCAAACTGAACTGCCTGGCCCATTACTCGCCGCGTCGGGGGCTCAGAGACCCCCAAGGCCCCACCGACCTGCGACGGCCATGGACGGGCACGTCCGGCGGCTGCTGAACCGCGTGTCGATCGCCCTGGCCGCCGTCGCAACCGCCGCACTGCTGCACCTGTTCAGCCATTCCTCCTCCTACTGCATCGTCGGAGGCAGCGGCTCGCCCACATATTCATCTCTATCATTGGCGCCCTTCCCGCGCACCTCCTGCGACGCCGCATCCCGCCGCGTCGTGGACCCCGACCTCCGCCTCGCCAAGCTCCGGGCCTCCCCGCGCTGGCGCAGCCGCAGCGATGCCCTCTCCTCGTCCACTCTCGTCCCGCTCCGCCGTCTCCGCCTCCTCGGCGAATCCTCCCGCGTGCTCTGCGTCGCCTCAGGCGCGGGGCTGGCCGCGGACGCGCTCCACGCTGCCGGCGTCGGGGACGTGACGGCCGTTGATCTCGTCGACTTCCCGCCGCTCGTCCGCCGAGCGGACGCACACAACCTCCCATTCTTCGACGGCGCCTTCGACGTTGTGCTCTCGGACGACCCGGGCGCGCTCGCCGGTGCGCTCTTCCCGTCCCGGTTCGCGGCCGAGATCGAGCGCACCGTCCGACGCGGTGGCGCTATCGCGATCGCCGTCGACCGGCACGTCGGCTTGTCCACCGTTGCCCACCTTTTCAGGAAGTCGCGCATCGTGAAGGTGAGGAATGCTACGCTGGATGGTTCAGCTGTGAACATCGTCATCTTGAGAAGTTACAGAACCAAAACCAACCCCCATTGATTCATTGGTCATTCTTTTGTGTCTGTTTTTTTTATTGGTGTTCTATTTAATTATTTTCTATTTTCGATCTTAGTATTTTTTTTAATAAACTTGAGTAATGCAGCTTCTTTTTGTTTTGTGATTAGGTTGTTTTCCGTTGTCATGGTTAGTCTTGAGACATGGTACGAAGTTGTATGAGTATCTAAGTAGCTACTGCAAATGACAATGACCAAAATTCTACAACTCAAGCGACCATTGCTCCCTGAAAATCAACTTTAAAACGTTATAAGCATAGATGATCATGCCAACTTCAGAGGTCACAATCCCCCTGCTCCTTTTTTTTATTTGCTTGTTATTACGAAATATTAGGATAATCGTACATGAGCTAAAATAGTTGTATAATGTAAGTCCCTTGCATGTTCTGAACAAGGGGATTGAGGAGGATTTTCCCCACCGAACTGAACAAGGTCTCACTGATAATGTGTGCAGCGGTTTCTTCCGCCAGGCCACATACTTCACAAGCCGGAATCCATAATTTTCTTCAGATGCAAATTAATCCGACACTGAGTTATCCATTGCGTTAACAACCGAATGAAAATTTGAACTCTGGGCGGCGCTGCGTTCTTCCAAATGGACGTGGTTGCAGGAGTTTGTAAAGCCCTGCAGTGCCTAGCTTCCCAGGCGCCATGCTGAAACGACTTATTAGTCTGCAATCTGCTTCCTCAGTCTCGGTGATGATTTCTTGCACCCCATCCAGCTCGACCTGCGCCTGGGGTGACAGGAGTGACACGAGTGTGCCTGTTCCAGAAAGCCCGAACTCGATCACCTAACACACAGTGCTCTTGCGCTACCTGCAGTCTGCAGTGACTGAAGAGGATAGGGAAACGGTCCGCCAGAGATCGTCAGTCATCACCAGTCCACACATCCAACCAGAATGATGTATCTCGGCCATGGCCGAAATGAACCGTGGTAATGTCTTGTTACAGGGGTGCAAGGATTATAGGACCTCCCAGTGCTGTGCATAGAGATCACCCTCCATTGTCGACAAACAAGCGCACTGACGCACCCATAGTGCGTGCCCATGCCAAGCCCTCGGCGCGGTGAAGCCGGTGGATGAGCTTAAGCAGCAAACGTAACCCAAATCCCTGAAGCCAAGTCCTCATTGGTCTTTAGAGGAGCAGACCCGTTCGTAGGCCATCAAGCCCTGTGATTGTGAAGGGGTGACAAGGCATTATTGTCACCGGACCAAAGAGCGGCCCTACGACGCCTATCATCTGGGAGATTACGCCCCGCGGCAGCGGGAGAGCACACATCACATGATCACATCAACAAACTGACAATCAGCTTGGTCTTATCGCTTGCTACATGTAGAAAGTGACACCCCCAGGCCCAGCAGGAGAACATCCAAACTTGGGTCTAAAGTTAGAACACATAGAGACACCTCCTAGTTAATAACGACTGGGCTTGATAATACGAGTTCCAGGTGGGCTCTCATCATCAGATCAGATGAAAAAAAAGAGGCAAGGTCTCCCGCCATTTCTGCTGGGGAGAAAGGGCTAGACGTTTCGGATGGTATGGTTCTGGAGGAATTTGGATGGTTTGAAGAAATTTGTGAGAGAAAAATACTGCTCCGGATGAAAAAAGAAGCAGATAGCCGTGTTTAAGGACACGCGAATGGAGCCAAAACAACCGGCGCGTCCACTGTTGGCCTTCGTGCACATGCGCCTCAAGGAAAGGAAACAGTGTCCGATCGATCTCAGATCTCGACAGTTGGATTGGATGGAGCGCGTGCGGAGGGTTGAATCGCTCACAGTTGCCACGGCCAGACACAGCGCCGGCATCGCACCTGCGGGCGTGCGGTAGGATAGCGACAAGATGGAGGGGCGGTCCCGCCGGTAGCTGGGAATGTCCCCGGCCTCGTCGCTGTCCCACTCCCACGGGCGCGGTTCACGGCAAGATGCAGCGCACCAACAATGATGCCGCACGCCACCGTGCGCGGAGGAGGGGAGGAGGCAAGGCAACTCGATCGATCAAAAGCCTTGAGCCACGTCGCCGCGTCATGGTCCGCGCACAGTGGCATGTCCCGCCTGGTGATTCGACGGGGCTTCCGGCACGCACGAATCATCAGCCATCTATCGGGCCGGATGGAGTAATGAGCGAGGGCGGCAACGCAACCAGATTTCTCCGCCATTTATCAGTCCAACCAGATCGCTCCATCACTGACGCGAAGGAAGGAAACCTTTTTGGCGCGTACTTGCTGGGTCTGGGAATCAAACGCGGGGCCGGATCGGAGAGTGGATGGCACCAAACGTTACCAGACAAGGGATTCAATGGCGCTCTGACTTCCTGCCTCCCTGTTTTAGTGTGTTACTCATCTCACTCGTCTGGTATTGTAATATGCCTTTGGTAGCCAGGCCGGCCGGGCCATCGATGGCGCATAGGTGGCGGCATGGGTGCATTCCTATCCTATCCCTGCACTGCAGGCTGCCGCGGACCGCGGCCGGGAGTTGGAGGCGCAGCGGCCAGCGGGAGAGCGCGCGCCCGCGCATGCGGGATGCCTTTTCCCTTCGGCTGACGACGGCCGGCGCGCGTGGGATGTGGCGACGGAGTGATGGGCCGGCCGGCCGGGGCCGCTGGGCGAGCCACGTCGAGGGGGGCTGCCGGGCTGTGACAAGACGCGCACCAGCCACCAGGCTGGCTCCCGTCATCGCCACCGTCCCCTGCGTCTGCATTAACCCGGTGGCATGGCATGGCATGGGGCGGGCGCGGCCGGGCAACATGTCCCCTGCTACACGTGTGCGCCCCGGCTTTCTTTAACTCCCACCCACCCAACCGGCCAGCCCAACCACTGTCGCTTATTCTGAAGGATCTTATCAAGAACCCGTCAGCTTATTAAGAATTTCTGTAGTGGCATAGCTAGCATAGGATGGGAGTGATGTACAGTTGGGTAACGCTTCGTTGGGACTTGGGAGGCATTGCAGTTAACAGCGATCGTGCTCGGTGTCATGCAAGACTGTATGGGTCTGACTGATCGACGTGCATACATGATAGTTGTTGACCAGTTGGGCTACGCTGCGCTGACGAGACTGGACCCGATGACCAGGTCAAAATGATCTGACAACAAGTCTAGACGAGGGGCAAGCAAGCAATGATAGGCGGTTGCACGCACACTTACAGGAGCAGCACACGTTTGGCGGGCATAGAGCACTGGGGCCGGCCGGCGGCTGGCGGCCAGCGCGCCTCTACACGGCCGATTGGTTTGGCAGCGCGTTCCCGCGCCCGGTCCCCCGTGCCAGCACCAGCCCCAGCCCCATTCCAGCAGCCGCGCACGCCCGGAGCCGGAGATCATTGCCGCCGCAACCGCCAAGGTGCGCCACCGCGCCGGGGGCCGCCCTGTCCGCTTTGTACCGTGCCGTCCACAGGGATGCCTCACCTTCTCTGCTTGCCTGCCTTGGGGGTACTGTATCTGTAGGCTCGCTCGCCTGTTCCCGCTTTACGCAACGCCTTTCGGCCTTTGGCTTTGTCTGCCCCTCAATATCTGCCGATCGCCAGCTCCCTGAGGACAACGGGGGCTGAGGTGAACGAACGTTTTGGCCTCTTGGGTCGATGATCGATGTCTCTATGATCCAACCGCTGAAATTTGTAAGAGTTTGCTTGACTATGTTTATGTGGAGTGTGTGTAATAAGCGCATGTTTAGTTTGGTGAATTTGAGAATTTGGGCTGCTGTAGCATTTTTGTTTTTATTTGACAATTAGTGTCCAATCATGGACTAATTAGGCTCAAAACGTTCGTCTCGTAATTTTCAACCAAACTGTGCAACTAGTTTTTTTCGTCTACATTTAATGCTCCATGCACGTATCGTACGCGCTAAGTGCGTGCTTTTCATACACGATGGTATCTTTGTGTGCAATGACTTCAACCAAACGCTCTAGGCTCTCAGAAGATTGGCAACCATTGTCCTGTTCGTTTGGCTGATAAGCCATGATTAAAAATATTGTTAACTGATTTGTTGTGAGAGAAAAATACTGTTCATTAGCTAAAAAAAGTATGGCTTATAAGTCAAATGAAAATAGCGCATTTCGATGTATAAGCGCGCGGTGCTCTCTAGACCAATTAATTAAGCTAGTATAATGCTGGAGTACAATGTCATGGCCGTACTATTCATTTATTAGACTCAGCCTGTTCGGTTGGCTGGTTTATATCGTTGCTGGTTCGTGAAGAAGTACAGCTGGCTGGTTTGTGTATGAGAAAAATACTGTTCCGACTAAAAATTTATCATCGTTTATAACAAGCCACAGCCAAACGAACAGATTGCCGCTGTCATCTTCAGAGGCCTGACGCCTAGTACTACTACGTACGTATCCATTGCTGGGTTGCTGACGCTTATGCCTGATCTAGTCAGTTGAGCTGCCAGTGATCGAAGACGATGGCCTGGCAAAGAAAGTTCAAAGGGGAGCGAAGTGCAATCGCAAAACAACATTTATGACCACACCAGTACTATGCCAGAACTTCTCCGACACTACTAACGTCCAAGCTGATCTTATTAGGTCGCGTTCTCATTGTACCCTCGTGTTTTGTTTTCATTTTTGAACAATATTTCATTTAAAATAAAGCCTCCTTCATAGTATATTCATATAAAACATCTCCTTTCTTTTTATGGGGAGCATATATAATTCATAACTGTAGGTAAAACAGGCAATCAGGCATGCATGTAGAACAAAGGAATGTATCACACCATAAATATTTCCACCAAAATTTTGCAGGAAGGTACTCTGATCCAGCTATTATGCCGTGTCTCGAGCTCTCATCTCTGTCTGGCTGAAATGGGTAGTTAGGTAGGAGAACTTCGCCGGAGGGAAATTTGCTCTTTAGACTTTTTGGCTGCTTACCTCGTTGGTTTGGGTCTCGGGAGTGTGTGGGTGGGGGTGGGGTGGGGGTGGGGTGGGGGGGGGGGGGGGGGGGGGGGGGGGGGGGTTACTCTCTTTCTCTCTTTTTAGTCTTTTTTAATGGAGTGGGACAAGTGCTCCCCCGAAAAAAAGAGCGAGTGACTTGCCCGAGCCCTGGATAGCCCTAGCTCTAGCTTCCTGCTCATCATAACTTCCACAAAAACCATCATCTTGAATTTAGGAAGTGAGTCTACCTCAACTAACTGAGTAGGAGGGGTGTGGTCATACACTCAAACACTCAAGTTCAAGTTCTCCTCAACTTGAATTTAGATTCTTATTTTTTCCTTCTAATTGAAAAGCTGCATAGTACCAACTAAGTTGGTCCTCTTTTTCTACATTGCATCAGGGTGTTTGGAAAAGAATTTTTTTTCTCGAATATACAAAAGATTTGTGTATCATTGTATTAAGAAGAAGAGTTTAATCATACAGACAACGCGCTTCTATCGAGCATCGCAGGAGGTTGACCAAAAACAGCCGTAGTCGGACCGTCCTAGCAAAAGATCAGAAGCGGGGTATCAAAGATGATCGTATTACCTTGATGTAATTGTCTTAATGTCAATAAAAAAATTGTTCAACAAAAAGAATGTATTGATGTATAATGATGATTTATCAACCACACAAATATACCTTTACTAGCAAAAATGGAAAAAATCGAATACTCTCAATTAGCAGCTAAAAAGATCTGTTGCCAATTTCATCATGTAAAAAAAAATAAAAATATGGAAACACTTATCTTTTCGACTTATTAATAGCTTTAGAATTGATATTGAGCCTAACTATTATTTTATGCTTATTAGGGAGGGGGTTGTGCAGCACCTTCATTCTAAAAGAAGACCCGCTGACTCAAAAGTACTAAAGTTAGTATTAACAGCTTTGCCACTTTTCAGTTGCTTTTATGTTTATAAATCACCTAAAACTACAACTATACATATGGCTTAAAATTGATGTGTCATTTGAGAGGTATACATCGAATGTTGATTAAATGGCTAAATAAAAGAACAACTACTAGACAGTAATATTTTTTCAGCCACTTAAAAAACCAGGCACTATAACTACCAGGAATTAATCGTCTTATAAACCTGATTAGAAAATGAGAAAGCGTTCCCTTCTCTTTCGATAGAGATATATACGCCTGGCACAAGCCATCGTTTTTTGGGAAGAAAAAGGGGGGAAAACGTGCCGTACTCCTGGTGGTCTGATTAGAAAATGAGTAGTGCATGAATCCACTTCTGTACATCAATGCTATTTCCATGACCATGTTTCCCGGGATCAAACAACGGTAGCGCGCCGCAACAAATAAACTCGAATTCATCCACATGAATTTATAATAAAAGAGAGAGAACATACATATAAAATCCAACAGAAAGAACAGAGTCCATCTCTAGTACAGTAATAATTTACTACAATCTACCTTTGCAATGTAGTAACTCTTTTAGTTTGACACAGGAAAATCTATTCCGTATACTCCCTCTGTCCCAAAATAGAAATCATTCTCGCTTCCCGAGAAGTCAATTTTTTTAACTTTGATCAATTATATATAAAAGAATATTAATATTTATAATACATAATTAGTATTATTAGATATATTGTTGAATGTACTTTCATAATAAACCTATTTGAAGATATAAATGCTGTACGCATTTTCTACAAATCTAGTTAAAATTAAGAAAGTTTGACTTGCACGAGTATATGGCTAATATAAAAGTAGCAACTTACTATATGTAACTGACATGCACCAAGCTAAGTGCATAGCAAAATACACGACCTGAAACAGAAAACACGTACGGGACATATTACAGAAATGAAGAAAAAAAGGATTAAAAAATCAACAGATGCGGATACCCCTATGTCATCATTCCATAACTATTAATTCCTCGCTCTGAAAATTCATACTGTAAGTACCAACCCAAACCATCCATCGTCACTCCGTCCGGCTCAAAAGGTCAGGCGGCGTCCCCGTTGCTGGCGTTCCATTGATTGTTCCCTGGACTCCACTTGGGGCACTTGGGGCTGAAGTACTTGGCCTGCACCCTCGCGTCGAGCAGCTCCACGACCGGCCCCGGGCGCACGCAGCGCGGCGCCTTGTACTGGTTGATGGACGCGCCGCGGCTGATGGCGTAGTCCATGAGCTTGTCGAAGGTGCCCTCGGACACGACGCGTATCTCCAGGGGCCCGATGGACTTGTCGCAGGCGCGGCACTGCCGGTACACGCTGTTGAGCGCCTCCTCCACCGACAGGCAGCAGTCCTCGAACACGGACGCCGGCACCGCCGTGCTGCCCGCGCGCAGCTCCCAGAACAGCACGTAGTGGCCCGGGATGGTCGCCGCGTCGGCGTAGCTGGTGTACTCCACCAGCGACGCGCCGAACGGCGCCAGGTGCTGCACCGCGCCGCTCACGGCCGCGTGCAGCTCCGTCTCGTCCGTCTTGTCGGAGTCGATGCTCAGCGCCACGTTCTGCCGCCTCACGAACTTGAACATCGGCGCCTCGTTCTTGAAGCCGGCAACCCTCAGCACGTCGCCCACGCGGTACCGATACAACCCTGCAGTCACCATCGATCACATAAAACGTTCATAACAATCGTCCACTGCTCTGGTCGGTCTACTAATTGGCCTGGATCTTCTACCGTGCATGCATGCTTTCGATCGAAGATGTCAGAAGACATACACATACCGGAGTAGGTGGTGACCACGAGCTCATACTCGTGACCGAGCTTGACATCCACGAGACCAACCAGGTCGCGGTGGCTCGGCTCTGCTGGCTTGCCGTCGCTGCACTGGAGAGGAAGGAACTCGAAGTAGCACATGGTGGGGATGAGCGTGTATGCCACGTCGCCTGGCTTGCACATGGGGTTCAGGTTGAGGCCGAAGTAGCACTCGGAAGAGGCGTACATGGTGCACGCTAGGGGCAGGCCGCCGCCGTAGAACTCCAGCGTCGGGATGTACTGCGACATGGCGCCGGTCACGATCACATCGATGTACTTGGTGCGGGGCCACAGGCGCCGGATGATGCCCTCCCATGACGACCCCGCGCACTCGGCCTCGATCTCGTCGGCAAGCGCCGGGTCGGCGCCGCGAAGCACCCTGCCTACGACGGCGTCGCGCACGGCGCGGTCCGTGATCTCCGGGTAGAGCGTGCCCGTGCGGATGTCGCGGCACAGGCGCGGCCAGTGCTTCTCGAGGAAGCGGACGGCGCGGAGGAAGCCCGAGGCGAACACGGCGCCGACGCGCAGCACGTCGGCGCGGTGGACCAGGCCGCACAGCAGCTGCGCGTACATGCTCTGGTACGAGTCCACGCACAGGATGGCCTCGTTGGGGCTCGTGTACTCGGTGTAGGGGTCGTGTGGCCGCTCCAGGAACTGCCGGCTCCGGTAGTAGCTCGTTAGCACCGGCCGCGCCACCAGCCCGCCTGGCGTGCGCGACTCCGCCTTCACGAACAGCAGGTACATCGCCTTGCCCTTGTCCAGCCCAGGCACGGACTGGCTCATCACCGGCATCTGCAGGCTATATAGCAACGACCTCCTGTCCAGCTCGTCGGCGATGGTCGGCATCAGCTTCCTCTCCCCTCCAGAAGTTCCAGAGCTGGTTCACACAAACATCGTCAGTTATCAGTACTTGTTTCCATGTCCAGCCACAGCAGCGTCGTGATGCATGGTGAGATGAATATACATATACCTCGTGAGGAACTCGGAGACGGGTTTGCCTGAGAGGATCGGCGAGATATCGCCGTTGGCAATGCGGAGTATGTCGGGCTGGAGGCCCTCGTAGGTGACGAGCGGGACGACACGGCGGAAGGCCTCGACGGCATCGGCGGATCCTCCCGGGACGCCGTAGCGGCGCAGGTACTCGGCCGGCGCGTTCTGCGACAGTATCTCCGCGAGGACGCGCCGCTGCACCTTCCCGGCGTTCGCCGTGACATGCTCGATGAACTCGAGCGCCTCGCGGTGCGCCCCGGGGGCGAAGCCGCCGGCCGGCGGGGTTGTCTTGGTGGTCGGTGCTTCCGGCATGGCACTGCAGTTCGTGCGTACGGTGCGTGCGCTTGCTAGTGCAGTCGTTCGTGCCTTGGTGCCGCCCGCTGGTCGACACGAGGCGTGTTATTTGGTGCGTGGCCACTGGGCAGTTGTGGGCGTGTGTGTGTGTTTGCTGTGTGCGAGTGAAACGCGGCTGCGTGGGTTTATATAGAGAGAGGATAGGGGGAGCGCAGTCAAAGTACTGCTGGTTGGTCGCCTGCTGGGCCTACCCATCAGTTAGTACTGACTACTGCTGACTCTCTCGATACTGGACTGGTAGCAAGCACAATTGCAGCATTGTTTTGTGGAATGTCTGTTTGGATGATTCAGTTATAGGTTTTGTAGACTTGTCCCTTGTTAACTTCTTTTAATTTAATAGAAGAATAGATATAGCAGTATCTTTTGTTTTCCAGATCAACTTGCTGGCTGGCAACGCGAATCGCTCAAAATATTTGTCACGCCATTTATGTCATCGACTTTTAGACTTCCTAACTTGGCTCCGGCCCTGTTTATTTCTTTTGGCAAAACTTTTGTCCAGCACTTTTAGCCTATATTTTGGGCAAATTGATCTAAACAAGTGGAGCAAAAGGGAATGGGGGCTAAAGTTTTGCCATTTGCACCTCAAGAGATGCAAAACTGGGCTAAAAGCATTGTAGGATGTGAAGGACACCTCATTTTGCACTTTTAGCCCAAACTTTTGACATGGATCTAAACACCTCAAGCAAGACTAAAGTTTAGTAGCAAAAATTTAGGGGTTAAACTTTTTCTATAGCAAATGGAACTAAACAGGGTCTTAGTAATGCACCAGCTTTATTAACAGGAGAACTGCTAAATGACATACAGTACCTAATTGCCAGTTTTAACCAAGCTGTCTCTTACTGTAATTTGAGCTTGTATTTCTTCTTAAACGGCTTTATTACCACCTGATGCTATAAATAAATAAGAAAGGTCGTTTACCAACTCACATGTATACTTATACTTTTTTCTTTTTAAAAAAAAACTTACTTCATCCTAAAATATAAGAGATATTAAGTTTATCCTGAATCAAACTATCATAAAGTTGCATTGACCAAGTTTATACAGAAAAATACCAACATATACTTTGTATAAAAAAGATAAATTATAAATCTACATTGCATATTGTATTTTATCATACAAATCTGACGTCACAAAATTATAATTATTTTTAGGAAAAAGTTGATCAAACTGAAGACGATATGACCTCGAACGACTCAAAATCATCCCTTAGTATATAGTATAGACGAAGGACCACCACCTGCCGTCTTGCCCGTTCTTGCTTCCTCCAGCAGTAAGAAAAAGTGCGGGGCCGGTTTTCTAATAAGGATTCAGCAGCAGTTCACATAGCGTCGGGATCTTCACCTCTTCCCCCAAGAAATATTGTAGGAGTACGTACTTGACCACCAGCTAGGCAGAGAGGCCAGCCATGGGAGCTCGATCATGCATCAACAGCAAGCGACGAGCTTGAACAAGCAAGGGCGCCTCGGAGAGGGCTCCCGTGTGCGCGGCCGCACGGCGGCACGGCGCGGCCGACACGGCGCGCGGGCGGCGGAGTTGCTTCCGTAGCTAGCGTGCTCGCAGAAAGGCCGGCAGCTGCATCGTTTCCCGGCGTGCAGCCACCGTCTTCAACGCCCTTGTTGGCCTGTACTCTCGCTCCCTCCGATCCATCGTGCGCTGCGATCTGATCGCCTTTGCATTGATTTATTAGTACCACCAGCTGCTCCTTCGCCATCTGTTCTTGTTTCTTGAGTGGACCGTGCTTAGCTAGCCTCCCGTTTGGTCAAGCTTGTGACGTGTGAGGGTAGAGGTAATCATTCGGGAAATTAAGCCAATGGAACAGCCAATGGAAAAACTCTAGGCACACCGGGTAAGAACCAAGAGCAAAGGTATTTCTCACTTGTTTTTCGGACTCCCAGTTGTCTCCGTCTCCACGATTAAACTATGCTACGTACTCCTATATCGCTAAGAAGGCCAGTAACACAACACCCCACAACTCCTGCCGGATCGATCAAATCAGCTGATAGTAGTAGTAGTAGGGAAAAAAAAATGTCATGATTCAACTATGCTAGTCATTCGACATTGTTACGTTTGCAATAACTTTTGTCACTTGCATGCAGATGCGCGAGTAGGTGCATCAATGGATCCGGCCGGCGTGTCCTGGAGGCTGAAGCTCATGACGTGCGATTAGAATAGGTGGAGACGGTCGGGCAAATGCACGACGGGACGGAACGTGCGCCTGTCCAGGGGCGAAGATAGCTATAAGCTAGTGGGTGCAGATGCACCACCCAAATTTTGTGAAAACAACGATTTTTTTCTAAAATTTCATCATATATGCACCACCTATGCCACAAGTTAATGCACCCACGAGACAAGTGCACTATCCTCTAATTTTCTCTAGCTTTGCCACTGCGCCTGTCCAAGCTCTGCGCCCGCGAGCGCTTGGAAAAGTGGAAGCTACACGTAACAGAATCGGATCAATGACCATGCCAGAAACAGGAGCGAGAAGGACCTGTGCGCTCGTTGCATGCAGTGCACGGGCGCGTCGCCTGCGGCCTCTCTCTCCGTCGTACAAAAGCAAAGGTGTGTGCAGACAGCGGCGGAACAGTAGCATGATGCGCGGACGAAGCGTCGACGCGCGCTGCCACTTGGGTGGAGGCAGCTCACGTGCCCGTGCCGCGTGCCCCACGGGGCCGGGACAGACACGCCGTGTGGGAGTCGACTCGTTCTACCCGACTCAATCGATCGCTAGCGACTGGGCGAGAGTACAGGTCGGTAGGCGTGTGTCGTCCGGGGCCGAGCGCTGTGCACAGCGCAGCACGCCGGCCTTGTGTATCTCGGTGTTGGCCCCGAATGGAGAAAGAACGAGCCGCGCACTGGGAGCCGCGCACTGGCGCTTGGCGCACAGGCAAAGCGATCGAGGTCACCCCGGAAAAGGGCGTGGATCTTGCATGCCGGCCTTGCCGGGTTCGTTTCTGCGGTAGCCGTCTGCCCACGGACCACGGCACGGCTCCGCGGTTGCAAACGGTGCCAGCGTAGCTTTTGTTGGGGTCCTAAGATACGACGCAAGTACGCAGGCAAAGTGGGATAGCTCCGAAAGACCTTGTGCGGGTTGCCATAGCGGAACAACTACTGGTTATGTACGTCCGCCAGAAGTTCATGACTAATTATATAAACAGCCTTTTGTAGCACATACAGATACTACCACCACTATAAAATGTGGTTTGGGTGAGTTTAGAGTGGATAAGATCTTCTTGTGTCTAACCTGTCTAGAAAATGTGTTTTCTCCCACCTTAGGTCTTGTTTGATACACATGTATTCATCTCAATTCTCATGTGTTGAAGTGGATTGGAGTGAAATTAAATTAAGTTCCATTCCAATCCACTCAAACATATATGAACTGAAATAGATACACATGCATCCAAACAAGACATTAGTTGAAACTTGATTGTCACGTATGTATTCTATGCAACTGCATCGTGTGTTTTGTGCTAGTGGATGGGGGTGCATCTCCAAGGATTATCAGGATTAATTGACTTAAACCTAGTCGGTCAAGAGGACAGACAATCAGTTTAGTTGAGTTAACCTAGGTGAGCCTCCACACTAACAATACTTAGCTAATAGTTAGTCAGATCTATTAGCCAACTAACAATTAGCTTCTAATGGATCCAAACAAGGCCTTAATCTCCAGTAAGACGAGTTCATGGTAGTTTAGCAGGTTACTATATATTCTTATGATGGAACTTGATGGCCATCTATTCAGTTTCGCATATGCCACTACTACATAATGGATTTTTAGAGACAGGTATTTTTGGTTTTGAGGCGGGCAAGCCGTCATCTGCATCTAACCAATAGTCACTATTAATCGTCATTTAATGCCAAGCGCTAAAAATAAATTACCAAGGGTGTTTAGATGCACACCACTGTTTATGGTTTCTAGACAACCCAATATATATATATATATATATATATATATATATATATATATATATATATATATATATATGTCATTCTAATGAGTAATGACTCAAACCCGCAACCTACCACTCAACAGTAACACCTCCTTATCACTGTACGACATACTCATTTGTGAGTATATATATATATATATATATATATATATATATATATATATATATATATATATATATATATATATATATATATATATATATAGGATTCTATCTTTTTAAATAAATACTTTGTAATCTTGTACTAGATATTTTGGTTATTAAATGAACTAAATTGAAAAAAATCAACTACAAAGTTTTAAATTTTATCAAGCACTACAACTTTGGTATAGGACGTGTCTCTATTCGAGATTGCTTGAAAATTCCAAAAGTTTGAATGTCTAATGTGAATTTAAAGTAAATATTTGAGACACTAAAAAACTTAAAATATAAAAATTTAACAACAGCCAAAATGTAGATCAGGTCAGCTACTAGAAATTAGTATTGACTATGTCAACATTCAAGGTCATTTAGAAATTCTAAATTTTGAATTTCAAAATCTATAAACCTAAATCATGTATTTGGGACTCTAAACAACTCCAAATCAAAATCTTTTCAACTTAAAAGTTGTAGACTGTATTGAGAACTACAACTTTAGTATAGACCATGTCAATGTCCAAGGTTGTTTGAAAATTTCAGATTCCGTGGATTTAAAACAATATTTTGGGACTCTAATCAATTTCAAAAAAAAACTTCTCAACTACAAAGTTGTACAACACACCGAGTTCTATAATTTTAATATAAAGTTTGTCTTCATTCGAGTTCATATGAAAAATGACTTTTTTTTTTTGCATGGAACCATTTATAGAGACATGTATCTTAAGATACCTGCCTCTAGGAATTGATTTTTAGAGATAGACACTTACAATGACCGCCTCTATTAACAATAATTTTTAAATACGGGCATCTTAAGATGTTCGCCACTGAAAAATCAAGTTATAGAGATGGACATCATAACACTACCGTCTCGGTTAATCGACGATTTTCAGAAGCAGTCATTTTTCTAGAAGCTGCCTGACCATTGGCGAAGGCGGTCTCTAGAAGTGTCCGCCTCTGTTAATTAGAGAGACTGTCTTGTAAAATCATTTTATGGTAATGTGTATTCATATTTTTATTTAATTATACTCTCTTTGTCTGCAACAGAATGCAATTATGAACTTCTACAATTATCCTATAAAAGATGCAACATTTAGGTATATTTATGGTATCATGCGGTGGCATAAATGACCATAGATGCATGCATGAGACTATCTCTAAGGAGACCCAAACTCAAAATGGGTAGTAAGAGACCTAAAATCAGCCTCTTACCTATACGGGAGACTTATTTTGGGTTGCGTGAGAGGCATAACCCAAATATAAGTATCCTCTCTCCTAGAAACCTATTTGCAGAAATGATTCTCTTTTGGGTCTTGTTGTTAGAGAAGATGCCGAATAAGTATTGAACATTTTACCTGTAGCGCTACCCAAAGGACGAATGTGTCTTGTATTTTTATGTGTTGTTGTTGGAGATAGCCTCACAATGCTTCCCTCAGTCTATAGATGAAATCATTGCTTGCACAGACTAGTGCATGGTGAGAATAATAGTAGGGGCACATGTGTCTTTTTTATTGATTACTATTTTTCTGATTTAGCTTATTTAGATCATATTAAATTATTTTAGTTGATTATTATAATCACAGTGATCTAAACAAGTTCTAATTATCTGATTGAATTACTGCTTTAGGAGCAGGAATCATGGCTTCATTCTTTCTGCATCTTATAATTGAGAGCAGACCACACTCGGCTTCGCAGGGCAGGATCGGAGGCGGCACGATCATTGATCGGATGCACAGTGGCGTAACGCGCGCCTGTTGGACTTGCAGCATGCAGACTGTTGATCGTCAAATGGTTAAAATTAAATACCCATCGCAATTTTGGGAAAATTAACCAATTTTATTGCTGAGCTACACATGCCTAGGCCAGGCCCACTTTGCAAGTACAAGGGTTAGAAAAAATTCACGTGTTTTAGCTTATTAGGGCTTGTATGGCTGCGCTTCACTCCACCTTAACCCTAATAGCATGATGAATTGACATGGATTAGAGTGTAGCTAAACATGACCTTAAATAGAAAGTACGATTCATTCTCCACGATCGAGTGTCCTGTTCACTTCGCTGATAAGTCATGGCTGAAAGTACTGTTGACTGATTTGTTGTGAGAGAAAAATATTATTCGTTAGCTGAAAAAGTACGGCTTATAAGCCAAACGAACAGAGCGAAGGTTATCCAAAAAAAAAAAAAGTACAGTAGATGTTTACTATCGAAATTTCACCATCAAGTTTTCAGGATAGACAATTCACCTGCATTGGTTGCGAACTTGCGATTAAAAATGAAGGTCGAATACTCGAATTGCATGTTCAACTCGTTATCCCAATGAATGGAGAGAGTTGCTCGAGGGACGCTAGTATATTTTTGCTCGATGTGGAGTTTCCGTCGTCGTCGCTGCGGCCACATCGTCCTAGATACCGCAGAGGCCGTACTCCTCTTCTCGTCGGATGGCGTCTTGCCGGCATGGAGCAGGATGCGGGTGAGGTTGAACTGGGCCTTGAGCTCGAGGGTGGACAGGAAGTTGCAGTGCTGGTCCATGTATTGGGGGCCGCGGGCCGTGCTTATTGCTCCAGTCGTGGCTCCAGAACCGTGTTGTCTTCTTGCACGACAGTGTCCCCAGGTCCTTGATCTGCAAGCATCCGATGGGTAGGCCGTGAGACCATGACCATGGGCATGGTGCGAGTCTCTTGGTGCACCGGTACAGTAGTGTACTTACGTACGTGCAGCTGTGCGACAGGTCGAAAGGAACGGTGGGCGGTGGCATTGCAGGAGTCCGGCCAGCACCTGGTCTTCTTGAGGTTCACGGCGTCGGGACCGCACGTGACGACGTCCTCTGGCTGAGGTGAGGCCGTGGATGCTGAAGTCCGCCTTTCGCTTCTTGCCGTCCGCGCCAGGGAAACAGCAAGCGGCCTTTGTGGTGAAGTAAGGTTATGTTTAGATTCATAGAGACTAAGGCTTTTTAATTCTATAAGGGTCTATAAACAGATAAATTAATTGTTAGTCTGCTAATTATAAACTAGTTGTTAGTCTATTAATCTACATATAGAAACTAACAAGACTATTTATATGCGGAAACATCGCCGACCGCCTCCCCAACACCCTACCTTGACACGGTTCTTCGTGAACTGCAGCCGCAAAGGACATCGCCACTACCTAAGAGAGACCGGTTCGTAGTGACCGACTCCACCTCGAGCTCACCAAGCACCTCGTCCTGCCCGGTGTGGCGGCGCACCTAGCGATGGAGTGGGACGACCCCGCCGCAGCGATGCAGCACCACATGTCAGTGACGCCCATGGCGTACACAGTCGTCCTCAACCAAGCCGCGACGGAGGTGCCCAATCCTAGCGCTGGGGAAGGAGGTGGTGGCGGGGATTGGGATTGACTGGTGTTGGAGGAGGAGGAGGTGCTGGGGAAGATGCGACGACGGCTAAGAGAACGAGTGGCGACGAGAGTGGTACGTGGGAGAAGAACCGAGGGGAGAGAAAAGAAACAAAATTTTCGCTAACACGTGGAACCCATTTATATTAAGGCCTCGTTCGTTTGGCTGGTTTTGAGGCTGGGAACTATTCCAGGTAATCTATACTAATACAAATAAGCCTATCAATCTAGCTGGAACAATTCCAGGGCAACCATTCCAGATTAAACGAACGGGCCCTAAGGTGGTGTTTGTGTTGTACTGTGTAATCGTAAAAAAAAAACTGCACAATAATAGTCTAAAAAGTGGTATGCCTATCTCCATTATCAACTTATCGGGGAGTTGGATTAGAGAGCTGCCAGAGATGCTCTCAGCTCGTCAAAACCGGGGCAACCCCTACTGTTTCCTCATGGCCCGATCAGGATCGACACTGTGACAAGCGAAAAACGTCTTTTTCCAGCGGATGGCACTTTGCTTTCTATCGCATAGAATCTTGCAAGATCTTATGCACTCTTGTCGTGACTCGCGAGTCGACAGTACGGACCTACTACCCTGATATGGGCGGATCAAGTGGCCAGTATTGGCCTATTCGGCCTCCGAACGGATCATCATAAGCTAAATAAGCCCAACCGTGTGATCACGCCAACACAATCCATCGTGACAATGCATGGCTCCTTTTGATAATCAAGCAATCAGAAGACCCAATCGCATTCAGCTCGAGCCATCAGCTAGCGTGACGATCGAGAGCGAGTGCGCATATACAACCCAATACGTATCAGTACGTCGTCGCGGTACGAACCACGCACCCCCAGCAACAATAATGCGGGCACACAGGACACAGCCCCCCGCGAAGGCCGCGCAAAAGCACGCGCGCACGGCTGCCCGGCCGTCGGCGGCCGGGCGCTGTCGCACACGATCGACATGCCGGGCGCGGACCGGGCCCCGTCGCGCGCGAAGCTAGGCTCCCGCGGCTGAGGCCCGAGCGCGCGCCCGCCGCCGTCCCGCTCCTGTCACGGGCTCCACACGGCTCCCCTAGGCCCCGTCACGGGAATAACTCCGCGACGCGCCCGGTCCCATCCCGTCCCGGCCGAGCGAGATCCGTCGCCCAGCCTATGCCGCCCCGCGGTCCACGGCCTACAGAGGGCTACAAGAAGAATGTCGGGGCAAGCGTACGGCGTGCGGTCCCTTTCGCGCGCGGCCCGCCTGCGACTTCTGGTGGCCTCCGGCCGTCCGGCGACACGTCCATCCAGCGTAGGAGGAGTACGTGCATGCACGACGACGCGCGCGGTGCGCGGAGGGTTCGCGTTTCGTCGCCACTGCCGACCGCGACCGCTGGGCTTCGTGTCGTGTCGTGTCCCGTCGCTAGCCAGCGGTCCCGTCACTGAACATCATCAGCCGGCGTGGGAGCGCTAGTGGCCTTCACGCTAGGACAATGCCCGCGACGGCGACCCAGGCCGACGCGTCGTCGTCGGGGCGCATGGCCTTGTGCCGGGCCGTCCGCCAACAGTGTCGCCGTCGCGGGGGGCCGGCGGGAGGTCAGGTCCATCGGCTGACAGGGGCGGCGAAGGCAGCGTGTTTCCAGCGTTAGTTCGTGCGCGCACGGTGTACCGGCGGTGTAAGGCAGGCACTCCGCACTCGGCGCGCGGCCGATTCGGGCGCTCGTTGCGGTCTTCGCGTAAGCCAGGCTCGCGCGCGGGCCTGTCAACGGATCCATCCCCTTGAATACGACGACGACGTGGACATCGCATTACGCAGACAATTATGCTCGTGTCGTGCGGATTTCGGGCCATCTACCGACAGATTTGGCCACCATTGCCTTCTCATGATGATGCCGCACGCAAGCGGCAAGCTAGGGGCCGTCCAAGTAAAGAACTTCTCTTTATTGTACACACGGCCGTTGTACTTGCAAATGGTCGTTTAATTCGTCGTTCCTCCGTCGCATCAAGGCATCCATCCAAAATGGTTTACATGATGTGCTTGTATATGGATCGGAGTACGTATGGACAATTGAAAATCTCTTTACACTGAATAATAGAGGTTTAAGAATTCTAGATCCCAGTAGAATAGGTGAATCCGGGAATACATGTGGTCTATGTGTTGGGCACCCATATACTTCGTATTAACGAAAAATGTCTTGCGAGACAAAACAATAACAACAACAACGATGACGGTGATTGTTATTTTGAGCAAAAGCAAATTGGTTTTAACATAGAGTCTATCTACCCAATAACTATGTGTTTCAGCAAAATGTAGCACATGGTTGTTGGTTGGCTGCAAAACACACGATTTGTAACAGAGGAAAAACCATGTATTTTAGCACAAGCTAGCACATGGTTGTTGGTTGCCTGCATAATACACGATTTCCAACAGAGAAGAAACTGTGTGTTTTAAAATAAGCTAGCACACGTTTGTTGCCTGCCTCTAAAACAATGGATTTTTAAAGAAGGCACACGTAAAGGAAATATGTTGTAATTTCTGTGCAACCAAAGTTAGCCCATTTAACAAATTGGCCCATTTAACTAAAATTACAAATTAGCCCATATAACAGCAGCAACCCATAATAAAAGCACAACCATGAATATATAGGAATATAAAGACCTGGGAGAGAAGCAAAGCAAAAACAGATCTGCTGCGTGGGGAAAGCCTCTTCTCTGCTCACGCAGAGTAGGGAAAAGGGGCAGACATCAGATTACAAAGAAGAACAGGAAATTTCAAGAAGAAACACTACAAAATTGATCCATACCTCATCAGCAAAGGTTAGTATCACAATCTTTTGAATCTACTTTCTGAAAAAACAACAAAAAAACAATAGCAACTCAGATAAAAGACTAGGAGAATGTAGATCAATAGAAAAGACATTTAGGATGGCAAAGATAGCATGTTGCTTATGCTTGCTACAATAGCAGGGCGTGACCCTGGTTGCTCAGTGTGCACAAGAAACATGTCCAGCACTTAGGGGTTCTGATGTAGTCTAAAGGTACAAACAAACCTACAGAAATAAAAAGAAACCAAGATAAAAGTCAACTAGCTTTTGCACCATCTTACAAAACCACCTATGGTGTACGTAGAAATAAAGACAAACTGGCATACAACCATACAAGCATGACCAAAAACCTTGATGACTCATACCTGCACATATAGAATTGTGTAGAACTGTGTGTCCTTTTACATCTGCTTTCATTAGATCAACACCATGATCAAGTAGATACTTCACAGTAGATATAACACCTGACTGTGCAGAGACCACAAATGGTGTTGCACCTGTAAAAGAAAAACATAAAAGTGCAATTTATATAACTCACACTGTCAGGTACCAAAGAGTTACACATATGAGAGCATACAATTTCTAGAAGCACAAGAAGGCTACAATAAGAGTTATATGTATGAACCTCCACTTGCAGCCATATTTCGATCACACCCTAGTTCCTCAACTAATTAAATGCAGACATACAAATGGCCATGGCATGTTGCTGGATCACAATTTTCTATGACAAGTGCAGACATACAACTGTGCACAAGGAGCAGATCCGATACTTGGGGGTTGTGATGTGGTCTAAAATGCTAGAAACATAGAGAGCATAGTGCAAAAAACAGAGAGCATGAGATCACACATACATATAGCTAGCAGAAATCACACATACACACACACAAATCTAATTTTCTAGACCAATTTTCTAAAAGTAATTCTACAGCCACACCACTCAGCAATCCTCAACTAATCCTTAACTAAAACTACAAATATACCTGCTATGCATTTGCTATATTCCTATTTTTAAAAAATCCAAACAAAAATAAGGAAATTACATATTTGACATACTGCAACTTGTACTTGCTGCTAATGCAATTATACTGTACATGTATACAATTTAAAGATCTGGCTTATGCAACTTGTACACGCAAAGTAGGGCAAAGGGGTAGAAATCAGATCGAAGAGGAACCACAAACCTCAACAGCCAAGGTTAGTGCATCGATCATTTGAATTCAATCTCCTTGTGTGTGTTAGATGCATGGAATATGTAATGATGAGAAACCTTCTAACTGTCTAAACATGAAATATGGATGTTATAACAGAACATGAATCTAGAAAGAAGAACAAGGCAGCAAAAAATGTCAAAGGCATAATATCATATTCAAAATTATGAGAAAATGATTTGCCAAGATGAAAACAACAATTATGTAAAATGACTCCTAATTCAAAACAGTTGACACAAACAATAAATAAATGAGACTAATGGCTTCTTCATTTTCTTGCAGGTTTCAATTGCTTCCCTTATACAACTAATACAAGCACCAGTCGAGTTTGATCAACTACTTGAGGTAAGAAACACAATTCAATGATGCAATGAAAAAAAGAATATGATAAAAAGCTATATAAGCACTCAATTGCTTGCTTTTTTATGAAGCAGAATAGTATATATATCACAACAAGTAGATGTGATGATTATCCAACATTGATGAACTCACAAGAAGCAATTAAGGAAGAGAGGCATCAGCAAACATCAGTAGCAGCAACCACAACCACACAGAGAGAGAGACATCAACAAACATCAGTAGTAGCAAGCATCGGTAGCAGCAGGCAAAAGCAGCAAGCAGCACCAAAAAACAGAAAAAGGGAGCAGTAGCTCCAAAAGGCAGAAAAATGGCAGCAGCGGGTCAAAGTGGGCCAGCATAGGCATGCCACAACTCTGAGTTCAGGCACTTGTGCTCCTCCACAGCTGTAATGGTAGACGTATTTGTTTAGTTTTGAGAACAAGTTTCAATACTGCAAGTTTCTTCAGCAATGAAATATCAACTGGTGACATATGCTTATGCTAACAACAAAAAGAGAAAACAGGCCTAGAGATTGCAAAGACAAGATGAAAAAAATTACCAAGTTCATGCACCACTATAGTACATGTCAGCCACAAAAAGGACCATAACTAGACATAACGCTAGAGCACAACACCAATCTCTATCTCTATTCCCACCTAACGCTAGAGAATTATACCAATCGAGCAAATTAAACCCACATTAGAAAAGGAGATCTGATATAGATGAAGAAGACATATGTTCTTCAAAGAGAGAGCAACCACACACTAGACGACATCCTCAGAGCTACTCTACGAGAGCTCCAACAACCTGCATGAAAATCACCCTGGTATCCTCTCCTTGCTACGAAGCCACAGAGGAACTCTGTTTGACAAGGATGTGTGGTTCGAGAAGATGAGCAGGTGTCTTTGTTGTCTGTGCTGGCACAAAAAATAATAAATAGATTACAATTTACCTATAGTATAACAAAGACAAAAAACTGAAATATATAGACACAAATCATAAATAACAATTTTTTTCTATAGAAAACAAGGACAAAAATGTTTTCTGTGTTGGCACAAACCACAATAAACATATTACAATTTTTATCTATAGAAGGACAAAGACAAATAATTAAAATGTGTTGGCACATATCACAAAAAACAATTCTTTTCTATAAAAAGACGGGGACAAAAGTGTTCTCTGTGCTGGCACAAATGACAATCAACAATTAACAAAACTCTGAACTGTGTTGCAACAAAAACAAATCACAATTTTTTTCTATAGCAAGACGAGGACAAATCTATTTTATCTGTGTCAGCACAAATCATAAATAACATTTTTTATAGAAGGACAAGGACAAAATTGTTGTCTAATAGATGGAAGCATCAATCAACCGAAGAAATGCTATGTTCAAACTACATTCAACCAATGGATATAACAGAGTCAAACATCTATTTTCTATGGTGGGTGAATCTTCATACTTGAAACATTCACGGTAAAAATTGTTCACAACAAATGTCTCTCGCAACTCACTGCGTATACATATCCCACATCGCAAACATCTCGAGATGCAAAAAACACACCCTCTACAAGTACTAGGTCTGCTGGTCTTGCATTCCTTTGATGTGCAATCATAAACTAGTTTGCATTTGAGTTTATGATATGGCAAATATTATGTAGACAAACGAATAAGATTTGCTATATGTATTGAACAATTGGGATAATAACAAGTCAGCTAGAGATTGAGAACAATCTCTTTCGCTCCCTAGTTCTCACTCTCATGGTAACCTCCTGACACCGAGCACGACATCACGTCCTCGCCACCAGGCGACTCAGCCACGCCCTCCCACATCCCACTTATACTACCTACACCACAATAGCGGTTCCAACACAGAACTATTCAGAACTTGGAAGGTAGTGTTGTTATCAGGTAGGAGAACCTGGATGATGATGTACACCAGCAGCACGATGAGGCAGGAGATTAGGTGAATAGGAAGGAGAATGTGAAGGTTAAGTCATAGCCCCTTTTGACACCCCAGAAAGTGAACCCCACAACAAAGCAGTTGTGAGCATGGCACCTTGTAGAACTACTGTGCTAGTTGACATAACACGACCATTGTAGTGTTTCATTAGCTACAAGGATTAAGAATACATAGGTTCATACATTTATACATGAAAAGAATACAAATTTAAAGTTAAATTGGTAAATAGTGTATACTTGCATAATATATAGCTCAACTAGTATAAAAATGAGAAAATAGGAGGCAAATGGTTTAACACCAACATATTGCATGTGCTCAGAACTACAATTGCAGTGCCCGATACTTGCAGATTTCATTATTGCTAATTGCAATTATGTAACTGAACTTTTTAATTTGTTTGGTTTTCCTCAACAACAGATATTAATAGGAATAGAGCACTTCAAAATTCAGTAGTATACTATGGATGCATCTTACTTTTATAGTATTGCACCAACACAATCTAAAAGTAGCTAGAGCATATTTTCCAAGCTGTGAGGTTTTGTGAACTCAAAATTGAATATTATGTCTGTGCGAAAATTCTCTATCACATAGAAACTAGCCAACACCTAAACTATTCCAGTTGTTGTCAGGACTCCGCCTACACTCCCACCAATAACCCTATGGTCAGGACCACATAAAGCGATGCAAAACCCTCCGCTTTGGGTCCGTGTGCCACCATCATCTAGCACCAAGTATGATCCGGGAAGGCACATGATCTCAAATCAACCCTGCCAACTCAATAATAAAGCGCAAGGGTACAAAACTAAATGAGAGCAAAATAATCAAAGTATACATGAATGATTCCATGAAAAAAGAAAGAAAGTATCTTGTATAGTATAGCCTGCACTGTAGCCTCAAACAAGGATAAGCAGATGTTCTCATCATACTTAACTAAGAGAAAGTGTGGAAACAAATGCCCTCTTTTTATGATTTATTTTTCCCGCCATTGATAGCAATACTTCAGTTGTAACATGCAAGCAATCCAACTATCCATGCAAATGCTACCAGCAAACCTTTTGTTTAATTTAAACAGTGGGCAAACATTTATATTCAAATATGCAACAAGAGAAGAACAGAATACATACATGCAGTCGTTTTTAGGCAAATGATAACCAGCAGCAACATACCTCATATGTAACCACACCACCAGACTGTATTTGGAGAAGGGTTGCTATAGAAACAACTCCAATTGCTGAAATGATGCACACTACCATTGGGCCTTGTTGTGAGAAGTCCATTATTTTGGCAGCAACGTCCTGTGTGCACAAAGATTCAGTGACATCAAAGCAACGTCCTGCAAACATCAAAGCAGGCAGAATTATACAGAGTAAAAACAAAAGCAAGCAACTGATCAAGTAGGAGACAGAGAGTATAAGTATAGTAAACTAAAATTGTTAAACCCCTACATCTACAGCAGGTGTGATTTTGTAAAGTGATAACTGATAACAAAGGTGAGGAGATAGACAGATCATAAGATAAAAAATACAGGACTATAGGTATTTTGTAAACAACTAACACATGTCATTGATTTGTTCTATGCAGTCAGAGAAAACGTTCCTAACACATGATAAAAAGATTGGAAAATACTTAGCTTCTGCAGGAAAAAATCAAAAAAATTGTACAGCTCACATACGCATCGTCCTAACCAATCATCATTTTCTAATGTCATTGAGAAACCACAATCCATTATCAAACCTTCCTCGACTGGAAGTTGCAATTCTTTACTGACACACAAGGGTTTCATTTTGAGATCTGTGCATTGCCAAATTGCCTATACTTTCTTTCATTTTGATATATGATTATTTGTTGACAAAAAATGTGTGAATTTTTTTACCAAGTACTCATTGGTAACTTGGAGGAGCACAAACAAGAAGTCATTACCTTGATTTGTAGAGATAACATGCTCAGCCCAGAGTCTGGTACCTTCAGGTTTCCATATTAATCGAACAGTAAATTTTTAGGCTGCAAGTACCATAATTTAGATTCATAGAGTTCCCAGTTGTAGAAAAACTACATAAACTACATAAACTAGAATAGTAGTATTATTCACTTTTTGATTAATCACAGTGCTAAAACAGTAGTATGATGATTCACTTAAAATTAGAAAATTTGACAATACTAAAAGGGAAAAAATATTGATATCTCATCTCAACATTTATGCAAATGCAGTGAAGCACACCAAGCAATCTCCCCTATATATCAAACTCGCCATGATGCTTCATAAAATATATATAGATCAAAGCTGAGTGGATCTCCGTGTACACGGCAAATCGGGTGCATTAACATAGCTCAATATTGCTAACATCATTGACCACAACCAAAAAAAAACAAGGAACAAATCAAAAATCTATGCAAACTACAACATGCATATCATCATTCACTAAACAAAGGCCCACAAACATAATGCAAATGATACAAAAAAGTTGAGGATGTAAGACTTTAGAAAGCTAGAAGAGCATAATTTCCCATAAACTTGATCAGACAAAACAAACAGCCTCGGTAATTCAATACCTCAATTCTGATTCTAGGTGAGCAATCTGGCGCTCTTTGGATAATAGATCCTCTTGGCACATGACGAGTTTTTTTTCCAGATAAATATTTTTTGTCATCCTTCACATATTCGTTCAACAGGTCAACAAATATCTATAGATGGCAAACAAAAACAGATCAGAGAACCCAAAATATGAGGGCAAATAACTGATTCAACCACAGAGGCAAGCTTTCTGAACATATGTTTTTCCTGCTTAATCAAATGTAAAAAGGAAAACAAAATAGTGCCAAAGTTATATATAAAGACTGGATATTGCACATGTCAAATACAATAATTGTAGTATTTTAAGTGTGCAATTTATTATGTATAAATGTGCAATCAAGAAATGGATATGAAACACAGCTTTCTTGTATAGTGTATGCGTATATGCAACACATAATTAAAAGATATGAGCTCCTACTATTCCACTACAACAGCCACAAGACAGCCCAGCTATCCAAAACTACCGGAGGATGAGGCTATACACAAGCAGTATAGGGTAAAACAAAAATGCTTCATTAATGTCATTGTTAGTGGAGCGACCGAGCTCAATTAGGCATGATGGCTACTATAGCTTAAGCAAAGAATGTGCATCAATTGGGATTTAGAGGCAAGCAAACCGTGGTAACACTGACACACCTGTGCCTCCTCCACACACATACACACAAACACACAAGCAAATAAACAAACAAAGTACAACATAAAAGCACTCAACTAGTCTATGTTTACCAGCTCCATAACAGGCATTCCACAAAGAAAGCTTTACAAAGTACAAAGTACAATCCAGAGCCACCTCCGATGAAACAAAAAAAGGACGTACCCAGTGCAGAGAGCTCCCGCTCTGCCCGATGAAACTAACTATAGCTAAATTATATGTTCTGTGGTCCATATATGCATTACTTATTGAATATGATGTGTACCTAGAGGTTACATTGCACAACGAAATCTACAATCTACATGTGCAGGTCTGCCTCTTTTCCTTTTATCAAAGGCTAACATGCATCACATTTAAAATTCACATCACAATTTAGAGTGGCTAAATTAGCAGCCTCAGCCATGAGATGTGGAACTTACATACACTATAAGAGCTGCAGGCTCCAGCTTCAAAGTCATAAAAGAACAAGAACACTGTATTGTTTCCTATTTCTATGATGTCAACACAGACTGACAGTATCCTGTTCTAACCTTTTTTCTGAAATGTGTGTGAGACGATGCAGCGTTTTAATCTTAGATGTGCTTGAGCTGTGAGTTTGTGACCGTATCACAAGATGGTTTCGATCTTAGCTAATCAGTAACAAATTCAAAAACTAGGAAGAATATACAGTAACTCCAATCTTATTCAGACTATGGTTCACAGTAACATGCAAAACACGGTAACATATAGGGTACACATTCACACTTAACTAAAAATTCAGAAATTAACAGATAGGATAACAGATGCCCTCCTGACTGAGGAGATATAGAGATTCAGTTGTAAACAGGCCAAAGTTTTATAGACACACATGAGTTTCAGTTTGAGCTAATTTCTGAAATTAAAAACAATATTCGCAATAGCTGAATCTCTAAAATTGAAAACACTAAAAATAAATGAAACTCAACACTCATACACATAGCCAAATCTTTCTGAACTAAACTGAACTAAATTAAACCTCAGACTACAATACATACTACAATACAGGAACAAGCACCATTCTAAGGTCACAGTAGCAGCATAGAAAGGGCAAAGCTACAAAAAGTACACTAAGCATCAAGTAAATCAGCCAATGGCATTCACTAGGGATCTCACATTCCAATGAATGTTTGAACTTTGAAACACCAGATAGTGAATCAGACATTGAGGTTGGGAAATAGGCCCTCTACTATTAGTTGAGGAGCAATAATCAACTCAACATAGAGAGGAAAAAGATTGAAAGAGATATTACTAAGCAGCAACTAGACCAGTCATTGAAATAACAAAGAGTAAGAAACACAAATTATATGATAACTATGTCAACAAAAAATAGTGCCATTACAACTACGTCTTGCTATCTGCACAACCCCATATTCTAGGATACATTACACACATACTGTAATATACTATCTAGAATTCCAGATCCAGCTGCATTTATAAATATGCATCTTTAGATTCTAGGGGTCATCCCGTTAATTAGGTTGCAGGTTCATTCAAAACATGATTGGCAGCACAACACTACAGATAGTGTTGACACTGTACTCAACCTCCTCCATCACTCTAGCCTCCACTCTCCGGTAGACGAACGAACAGCGGCATGTAGGTACCAATAATGGTGGCCTGACCTCTCCTAATCCTGTTTTGAGGAAAAATGATACAATGATCACTGAAAATTGTGAAACCACACATGCCATAGCTGATTCTCATTCTCTAATGGCTCCGCTACACCATGCATCTAATATGTGGCATCGCTCTCAGGCTACCAGTTCATGTGCTTTAATTTATTATTAGGGAAGGAGAAGTAGATACATCGACAATGACATGCTATCAACCTCAGACGCTTTATTTGTCGTGCAATCATGACAGCGTTGTCGTACGAGGATCACCCATGACCCATCAAACCACGCTTCTCAGAGAACTATGAGGCAAAGCTGCACGTCATAAAGAACTGCAGGGTCGAGTTTGTTCTTGCCAACCTTCAATGCAAAGACACCACTCTTTCTGGCCCCTTTGCTCTGCCGTTTATTAGTACTCAATTATTTACATCCAAAACCGATTGGAAACACAGATTGAAATGAGCAAATCCAAAACCAAATTACCAAAAAATCCAAATATGCACAAATCTTGACATCGGATTGTTAGCCGAAGACCAACAACAACGTACCTCCCCCAAGTGTGGGATCTCCCTCGGTGGAGGAACCAGGAGCAGTCGCCGCTAGGGCCAGAGGCCTCTACCGGTCGCAATTAGCAGCGGAGGTCTCGGGCGTTCTGTCGATGGATGGGGGATGCCGATGCAACAGCAACACAAACTACGATGCCCCGACTACCACAACGACCTAGCATCGCCGAACAACCTCACCCGAGCACAACATAAGTCGCCCAAAAATCACCAGCGCACAACGAAAAACTCGCTCATCCATACATCATAGCACACCCCCTGCAAAAATGCGAACCAAAACACCACCAATCTTGAACCCTATGACCTCCTCGAGCTACCAATCGAGCTAATCGAGCACACATCCAGAAAGGGGTCCAATACGAGCAACAAAAGAGCAAGCGGTACAAAGACAAAGAATAGAGAGCGACCACGCACCAGAGGAGGTCTGATGTCGCTGAGGGTGCTCAGAGACTCCGATAGCGTCCGCAACGAGGATCCACAACTCCGTCGGAGCAATCGCTGCGCCATGACGAGCTTGAGTAAATCGCCCCTAATCCTCTTCCCAGGACGCGCGCTTCAAGGAATACGAATAGTGTCGGCAAGGCGCCCGCAAGGGCGTTGTCGCCTGGCAGCCACCGCCACCTCGCGCTCACCACCGCCTCAGGAGGGAAGGGGAGAGAGGGGGATGAAGGGGAGGGAGAAACGGAAGTGAGAGGCAGGTGAGGGAGGACGAACGAGGAGGACGAGGAGGGTGGCCACAGACGCCGCGTCGGTCGTCACCGCCCTGTCCACGTCGGGATGGAGAGGGAGGGAGAGACCGATAGAGAGAGAGAGAGGAGACGGATAGAGATAGGGGTCGGGAGAGCATGGGAGGAGACAAGACAATGGCGAAATGGGGAAATCAAACAGGCGCGACTCCCAAATATTAAACAGTGGCGCCGACATCCAAACTCCACACGACAGAGACACAAAGGAACCAACATAGATCGGACGTTCCATTCTTCATCCTATGGTCGAAAAATTCATGTGCCAGCAAACCAAGAAACACACATGTGTCCTATAGCATTCATGTTAACATAATCCGAAGTAGTCCCAAAAACATGAGATTTTCAATGAAGTGAAACATATACGTGAGACATACGTAGAAGTATATGCATATGTAGTAGCTGCCACATCAGCCAAAGAACATCTTTTTGATTTTTATTGTGGAAAACTATTTGGAATAAAAATACAATATTTCATAATAATCTTAAATACTAGCAGTTATTAAGTTGAATTAATGAAAAAAAGGTGGGCAATCTATTATCTTATCATTTAGCCCACAAAATGAGGACCATGGTGTGGAGATATACACCCTTGACATCCTCAATTGGCAAGTACTCCCCCGTTCCAAATTGTAAGTTATTTTAATTTTTTCTAAATACATAGCTTTTGATACGTACCTAGATATAGACGCATAGTAAAAATTATATATCTAGAAAAGCCAGGACAACTTACAATTTAGAATAGATGGAGTATTATAGAACATTTCTTCCAAGGCCGTGGATAATAAGTATCGTGGAATGAATGGAGTAGGTAGTAACAATATTTTTTTTGTGTGAACGAGGTAGTAACAATATGTGAGATAGCTATCTTTGGGTTTGGAACACTCTCTAAAAAATCCTAGGGTTTGGAAGAACCTCATGTATACTAGTGAAACAACTGAGTATAGGCACCAAGGACGTTGATTGAAACTTTTACAATCCTGAAAGCTAAGCCACGCTTTACTTGCTTGATTCTTGTCTAGAGAATATCCTTCTCACTCTCTCTCTTCTATTATTATGAGACATGACTAATTTTCATGATTTGTCTATCTTGTATCCTAGGTGTCTTTTTCTAAGGCTAGTTTTAAAAGTCCAATGTTTTTTTTTTGAAATGGAATTGCTCATTGGAAGTTCAATATTCCTTCCTCGTGTCTACTTTGCAATTTCCCAACAATGTGCTATATAATGGTGCAAGACAAGACAATTCATAGCGAGAAAAGTTCAATGGCACTGGACGCGGTCCTGGCCTCGGGCCTCCGGACGGCTGTAAGCCCGTAACCAAAACGTAAGCCAGCACTGGATAGTGTATAATGCAATTAAGGATCCATTTGATATGGCTCTGGCTCCTAAAATGTCTCCGACTCCGACTTCTTATGTAGAGTAGCTTCTATGGTGGACTTGAAGCCATTTTACAAAATGTTTAATAAAAATAACTCTAGTGACAGTTTTGTAATAATTTGTATTAGGTTTGTGAGGAGAAGCTAGAAAAAACCTTATTTCTACGGCTCCAGTTTATATGTAAAAATATGGCCCGGGTCCTCCGGGCTCCTTATAAGAAGCTATTTTTTTAATATCCATTTAGCAGAACTCCTTACAAGAAAATGTAATCGAGAAGTCGGAACCGAAGCCCCGCCAAAATAGACAGGGATCACTTTGGAGGTTGCAAAGGGCTCGTACAGTTTGATGGTAAGACCAAGAGCAACCCGAGACTGGGACAAACATTTACCGGCATGCAGCTATAGCCTATAGGCAGTTGACTAGCTAGGCTTATCATATCGCAGATGCCATGCCTACCTGGGCCAGATACAGCAACAATGTGTTTGACTTGTGTGGAAGTACTAATCATAGCCATTTCATGTATTCAAGTTTGCCTGATATGTATTTTCATATGCTCTACACACTACGGGGGATGCGCTCTTTGCCGAGTGCTCGACGCTTTGCCGAGTGTCGAAACACGGGCACTCGACAAATAGGCAGTTTGCCGAATGCCGCACTCGGCAAAGCCGGCACTCGGTAAAGGCCGTCTTTGTCGAGTGCCAAACACTCGGCAAACGTCCTCTTTGCCGAGTGTTAGGCACCCGGCAAAGAATAACCCTCGACAAAATACCTTAGGCGACGCCGGTGGCCCCTCCGTCATCCTTTGTCGAGTGTTGGCCGTTAGCACTCGGCAAACGTGTTGTCTTTGCCGAGTGTCTGGCCTGGCACTTGGCAAAGAGGTTCCTTTGCCGAGTGCCAATTCCGACACTCGGCAAAGTATTTTTATTTTTTTTTTGTTTTCAAATTTTTTCTGTGGCATTTATATAGTACCTTGAAGCACATGTTCTAATTTGGAACTTTTCTATGACTTTTTGGTATATTTTTTAAATTTTTTATGTTTACTTGAATTTTTCTCGAAAAAGTAAATTTGAACTGCAGGTGCATGAAATATTGGAATTTAGCGATTCAAAAAATGGTATTCATGTTTTTGAGTGTATTTTAAGGCCGTGTGCAGGGTCATTCGTGAATTTTTGGACATCTGTTTCATAAAACATGACCACCAACTTGTTAAAAAATGTTTTTTAATTATATAAAATACAAACGAAGTCCGAAAATTACGAAACTTGTCGAGGTGTCGTGTCATCGCATGTAGAGGCTGTGGTAAAAAAATTAGAAGTTTCCGAGTAAGTTGTGACATATGATGCCTAAAACCTCTTTGCCGAGTGCCAGGCTTGCAGCACTCGGCAAAGAATATTCAGATTTTTTTTTCATTTTTTGGATTAAAAGAACCCCTGAATTTCTTTACCGAGTGCCCGCATCTCGGCACTCGGCAAAGGTCCGCCCCACTTAACCCTAGCGGGCCAGCCGGCCCGCTCCCACTCTCCCATGCTCTCCCTACAGCCGTGCGCCCTGGCCCCGCCCCACCGCCGCCGCCGGACCGCGCCCGGTTCTCCCCTCCTCGGCCGATGGAGCACCGCCCCGCCCCGGCCCCGTCCCACCCTGGCCCCGCTCCGCCGCCGTGGACCACCGGCGCCGCCGGACCTCCGCCACGGCCGGTCCGCACCCGGTTCTGCCCTCCCCGGTCGGTGGTGCTCCGCCCCGCCCTGGCCCCGCCCCGCCGCTGCCCGACGTCCGCCGCAGCCGGCCCCGCCCTGGCCCCGCTCCACCGCCGGATGCGGACCCGCCGGTGGTGCCTGACTAGTGGAGTGGAGGAGAGGAGCAGGGGAGTAGAGGAGAGAAGGGAGGTGGAGGAGAGGAGAAGGGAGAAGGAAGAAGGAGAAGGGAGAAGGAGAAGGGAAGAGGAGGAGCCTCGGCCGCCGGCCACGCCCCTCGCCGTTCGTCCCTGCCATTGTCCCCGCCCCTCGCTGGAGACGAAGGTGACCCCGGCACCGCGTCGCTCGACTCCACCGCCACCCAAGGTATAAAGCCCCCCCGGTTGTCGGCCTTCGTGACGTACGTGGATGTGTGGGCCTTCGTGCCGTATATATGCTGTCGGCCATCGTGTCGGCTTTTTTCTTGTAGGTTTTGGAAACCTCCCCATACAGGGGAGGTTCTGCCGAAATTTTTAACATATAGTATTATAATTCTTCTTTTGTAGAGCAGGACCCGTCGGAGGGGACCCAGAGTACGTAGGTGACCCCGATCTTCTTCATCGGCGCTGCGGTCCTGCCTGCACAGCGTCGCCTCGCCACTGCCCCACTAGCTTGACTCCACCGCCACCCTAGGTATAAATAACCTCTCTCCCTTATCGTTGTCGTAGATCGGTGTAACCCAGTTAGGCGTCTCCTGTTCAAAACAGATACGGTTGGAGGTATGCGGATCTTTGCATATCTAAGACCGTATCTGTTTTAGATTGTCCACTTTTTTGGACAGCTCGTGGATGCGTAGATGTGGTAGTTTCCATGTTCTGCTTCGATCCGAGACAGAGTTTCGGCACCACCTCCCTGTTGTTTTCCGGATACACACTCTCCCTTCAAGGATGTGTATCAAGAGAACAGCGGGGAGGTGTTGCCAAAATTCTGTCTCAGATCGGAGTAGAGCATGTAAACTAACCTCATCTACGCATCCGCGGGTGGGATTAGGACCTATCCTCACCCATTAGACAGTAGGCATGCCGTTCAGATGCAATTGGTGGTTATATTACTCGCTCATGTATATGCTAGAGGATGGATAACCGTGAGTGGATGTACATGGGCCGCCCAAGTTAGGCTAAAATCACCCCTGAATGGATGGAGAAGACCGAGGGTTTCTTGAACCAAGCATTTGGCAAGGCAGCTAATGGAGCGAGAGACACATTCTGTCCCTGTAGCGAATGCGGAAACAGGAAAAGAAAAACAAGGAAGATCATGGGGGAACATCTTTGCAAGTATGGATTTATGCCAAACTATACCCGGTGGGTGTTCCATGGTGAAGCCCATCGTACTAGAGAGGAGGTGGTGAGACCACGCTTGGAGGCGTTTGATGCTGATGGCGGGGTAGCAGGATGGTTAGGTGACTTTCATGAAGCAACATTCGCTGAAAGACCTACGGAGGAGGAGGAGAAGGAGGAGGAGGAGGAGGAGCCAGAGCCAACCGAAAAGGTGTTCTACCAAATGTTGTCTTTGGCACAGAAGCTCCTACATGAGGAGACAACGTTTTCTTGACTGGATGCCATTGGACGCCTAATGGGGTTGAAGTCCTGGTACAACATGAGTCGAGCCTACTTCAATGGTATGTTGGCAGTTATTGGTGGGCTGCTTCCAGAGCGTCATATTCTGCCAAGCAGCTTCTACGAGTCACAGAGACTCCTTCGTGCACTTAAGATGCCGTTTGAGCAGATACATTATTGTCCGAAGGGGTGTGTCCTATTTAGGAAAGATCACAAGGATGCAAAGTACTGTCCAAAATGTAAATCCTCTAGGTATGTGGAGGTAGACAAAGGTGATGGCCAGAAGGAGCAGCTTGAGATCCCCATGAAAGTCCTATGGCACCTTCCGATCATATCGAGGCTCCAATGGCTATTCATGACCGAGGAGTCCGCGAAACAGATGACATGGCACAAGAATGGCATTCGATACAATCCTGACAAGATGGTACATCCAGCTGATGGTGAAGCATGGAAAAGCTTTAATCGCAAGCATCGTGACAAAGATCTTGAGGCCCGTAATGTATGTGTTGCGCTAGCAACGAATGAGTTCAATCCTTATGTAATGATGTCCACCCCATACACTTGTTGGCCCGTGTTCGCTATCCCCCTCAATTCCCCCCCCCCTCGGGGTCCTCCTTCAACGGCAAAACATATTCTTGATGTTGATAATTCCTAGACACCTGGGAAACAAAATGGGTGTGTACATGGAGCCTATTTATGATGAATTGATCAGTGCTTGGAATGAAGGGGTATGGACTTACGACCGAGCTACAAAGAAAAACTTCAAAATGTATGTTTGGTACCAGTACTCCATGCATAACTTCCTGGCATATAGGATATTCAGCGCCTGGTGTGTCCACGGGAAGTTCCCTTGCCCGGTATGCAAGACAACTCTGGAGTTCATTTGGTTGAAGAAGGGTGGTAAGTTTTTGTCGTTCGACAAGCATCGACAGTTCCTCCCTCTTAACCATGTATTCAGACAAGACATCAAGAACTTCACAAAAGGTGTCAAGGTGACCGACCCTAAACCTTAGAAGATGACTTGTGCCTAGGTTCATGCTCAGATAGATGCTCTCGTGATCAATCCACAGAAAGATAGTCGAAAGAAAGATAATCCAAAGAAAGATTGCTTTGTGAGATATGGTGTTGAACATATGTGGACTCATAAGTCGGGCTTGGAGAGGCTTCCCTATTTTGATGACCTTCTCCTTCCACATAATATAGATGTAATGCACAATGAGAAGAATGTTGCCGAAGCACTTTGGACAACACTCATGGACATTCCTGACAAGACAAAGGACAACCCTAAGGCCAGAGTGGATCTAGCAACGCTATTGAAAGCTCTAGTTTGGTTTTGGTTAATTGATGAAACCCTAAGTGCTAACCTAGTTTATCAAAGTGATTATGAGATAGGTAGCACTACTCCAAGTGATGAAGCAATGATGAAGATCATGACAATGGTGATAGCATGGTGATGATCAAATGCTTGAACTTGGAAAAGAAGAAAGAGAAAAACAAAAGGCTCAAGGCAAAGGTATAAAATGTAGGAGCCATTTTGTTTTAGTGATCAAGACACTTAGTGAGTGTGATCACATTTAGGATAGATAGCCGTACTATTAAGAGGAGTGAAACTCGTATCGGAATGCGGTTATCAAAGTGCCACTAGATGCTCTAACTCATTGCATATGCATTTAGGATCTAGTGGAGTGCTAACACCCTTGAAAATATTTGTGAAAAAAGGCTAACACATGTGCGCAAGGTGTTTGCAGGGTTGAGATGGGTTTGGGGGATTCGGCACTTTTGGGAAAATGAAATGTCTATTTTCTATTGTGCCGGATGCAAAATTCTTGGTGGTTGGCACATTTGAGTAAGGGTGAAGTAGTTAGAGTTGAAATGAAGTTGGTCGAAATGATGCTGGCGTCGGTCTACTGACCGGACGTTGGGTCACTCAGCGACCGGACGCTGAAGGACTGCGTCCGGTCGAGCTGTCAGATGGCACAGTCGCTAGGGTTGAGCACCGGACGCTGGTCTGCGTCCGGTCAAGGTGGACCGGACACATCTGGTCGAAAAAATATGCCTTGGGGAGCTTACTGGAAACGACCGGACGCTGGGGCTTCAGCGTCCGGTCAGTTTTGACCAGAGCGTCCGGTCAACTTCGTAGTCGTTGAAATCCGATGAACAGCGTTTGAAGCTGGTGACGCGTGGCGTCCATCGGGTGACCGGACGCTGAGGGCCAGCGTCCGGTCGATATGACCGGAGCGTCCGGTCAGAGCGTGTTTTGCCCAGTGAAGGGGTACAACGGCTCTATTTGATGGGGGCTCTATTTATAGCCCTATGGCCGGCTCAAGGGACCTCTCTTGCACATTTTCATTGACATAACATCCTTGTGAGCTTAGCTAAAGCCCTCCCACTCATCTCCATCATTGATCCATCATCATTGTGAGATTGGGAGAGAATCCAAGTGCATTGCTTGAGTGATTTCATCTAGTGGCACTTGGCATTCGTGTTGCGCTGCGGATTTCGCTTGTTTCTCTTGGTGGTTGCCACCACCTAGACGGTTGGAGCAGCGGTGAAGGATCGGCACGAGTTGGTGATTGTTCGTGGCCGCCTTCGGTGATTGTGAGGGGAGTTGTACCTTCCCCGGCGGAGCGCCGAAAGGTAACTCTAGTAAATTGCTCGTGTCATTGAGTTACCTTACTTGTGGGTCGGTTCTTGTGGTGTCCAATCGTGTGGACGAGGTTTGTGAAACACCTCTTAGCCGCCAAACCACCAAGTGTTGGTCGACACAACGGGGACGTAGCGTGTTGGCAAGCACGTGAACCTCGAGAGAAAATCGATTGTCTCTTGTCTTTGGCATTCTCCCGGTGATTGGCTATATATTCATCTTGTGATTGGTTCATCCCCTACACGTCGGTATAATCACTCTACTCACTTATTTACATTCTTGCAAACTAGTTGACATAAGCTCTTTAGTGTAATTAGAATTGAGAGCTTGCTTTATTATTTATATTCATCTAGTTGAGCTCTTTAGAGTAGCAAGGTTGAGAGCTCTTAGTGAGTAATTACATAGCAAGTTTGTGTGCCTAAGTAATCATTGCAACTAGAATTGTTGGATAGGTGGCTCGCAACCCTTGTAGAGCTAGAGCAAGTTTGCATTACGCTATTTGTCATACTAATCAAATTGCTCTAGTTGATTTGTAGATTTTTAAATAGGCTATTCACCCCCCCCCCCTCTAGCCATATTAGGACCTTTCAGCTATGCGATAGACCAAAGCTAGAGATGCTGCTTCCAAGAGACGGCAAGCCATGGAAAAGGCCTAAGGCCGATTATGTCTTAGAAAAGAAGCACAGGACGGAAGTGATACAATGGATGCAGACGTTAAAGTTCCCAGATGGGTATGCAGCGAATCTGAGGAGGGGAGCGAACCCAGAGACTGGCCGAGTCTTAGGGATGAAGAGTCATGACTACCACATATGGATTGAGCGGCTTCTTTCATTGATGGTTTGAGGCTACGTCCTTGAGAATGTCTGGAAGGTGCTGGTAGAGTTGAGCTTTTTCTTTCGCTAGCTTTGTGCCAAGGAGGTATCTATGAAAGTGGTTGAGGAGTTGGAAAAGGTTGCACCTCTGTTGCTCTGTAAGTTGGAGAAGATCTTTCCACCTGGCTTTTTCTTGTCGATGCAGCATTTGATTTTGCACCTCCCGTCCGAGGCACGAATGGGGGGGGGGCGTGCAGAACCATTGGGGCTATCCAATCGAGAGATGTCTAAAGACTATTTGCAAGAAATGTGGAAACAAAGGCATGATTGAGGCTTCCATTGCTGAGGCATTCATTAATGAGGAGGTGTCAAACTTCACAATAACATACTATAATGAGAACCTTCCTAGCATGCATAATCCACCCGCTTGGTACAAAAAGGACGAAAATGAATTGACCCGTAGCCTTTTCAAAGGGCCACACGGGAGAGCAAGTGGAGTGACCACAAAGACCTTGAGCTATGAAGAGTGGCGCAAGATCATGCTCTACGTGTTGACCAACCTCGACGAAGTGGAAACTGTGACAGAACCGCCCAATTTATACAAGATCAAGTACGGTTGTCCCCGCTAACACGTTGACACACCCATACTTTCACTCATGTAAACCCGGTAGTCCGCTGAGTGTCCCGAAAGACCTCGGTAAATCAATATCACAACCAAGATCGCGTGATTAAGCAAATACATATCACATACATCGGGTTGCAGCGGAAATAATATTACAAAGGGGTTAACAAATAATAGTACAAGTTTGGGTTTCAAAATCGCTTAGTGAAAACAACATAGCGTTCAAATGATTACATTAATATAAGTTCCAAATATATTGCTAGCATAGTGACATCATCCGACAAAAGCATATAGATGAGAAGTAAGTATAGAATCACCGAGCCCACCGGTGGTTAGCCACCATCATCAACAGGTCAAGAACATCACCTGCAACAAGGTGGGATAAACCCTGAGTACTCGAATATACTCAGCCAGACTTACCCATCTTAAACCAAAATAAAACGACACCAAGGATTATGCAAGGCTTTCTTTAGTGGGTTAGCTGACTTATTTGCGAAAAGCATAAGCTATCATGAAGAAACCATTTTAAGTACTTTGCATCATCTTTATTATGACCTATCTATCTAGGTAAGCACCTGTACTATAGCAATCACTTGATTAACCAATAACATCCAGTTACCAATTTAGATTTAGCATATCCCATACCATCCAGATAACCATCATTGTTCCATAATAATTACTACGATGCAGTAACTCGAGTCAAGTGCTCACTATCCAGGAGCGATGGCGATTCGAATCGATTCCTAACCAGCTGGTGATTTATTCCTTACACAAACCTCACTCACCCGCTAAAGTGAGATATTGATCACCGAGTCAACTTTCCAGGAATCTCGAGTTTGCCAGGAACCACATGTACCCGGGGGCCGACCGACTGCACTTTGGTCTTATCATCTCGCCCCTGTGTCCTACCACACCTGCTCTGGCACAGTGCGCTGCGGACAATCTACTCGGCCCAAAAAATCTCCCAGCTTCGCGGTCGGAAGGTACTTTATCCGGCCAGCTAAATGTAAGGCATGCGTTCAACATGACTCGAGGCCCAACAACGGTCGGTCCTTAATCGACACAGACGGAAACTAACAGCACCCCAGAACCCTGTCTGGTTGCCTCCAACTTTTTTTTCCGTCCGGTCTCCAATTATCCATCACACATGGTTAATTCCAGGATATCATTCTTTCCACAGCTAAATTCTTCCAGTAACCACCTATAATGTAGGTGACCGGATATCTCCGATCGCTACCGGTCTAAGCAAGACTAAGCAGTTATTCGATCCTGACCTAACAGGGTAAAAAGGTAATAAGGTAGGCAAGGATAGTAATAAATGCATCAACGGTTTCAATCAACTCCTACAACTTAATGCAATAATATATAAACTCATATATATAGAAAGAATTGCTTTTATAAATTAGGAGACTTATAATGCTCCGGGGCTTGCCTGGGATCCGACACAAGTCAGTTCAGTTAGCTTGCACCATCCTGGTGACATCACAGGTCCTAACACTTGCTTAGCCCTTCCATCTTCAGGATAGATCCTCCATACATCGTCTTCGGGCTTGGCTCCAACATCACGTCCTTCACGTGGTTCATCTAGCGTACCTAGATGAGATGCAATATGCAAGTATATGAATGTGATGAATTATAACACAAGATGCATCACATAAACATTCAAGACAAACACAAGATTATGCAAGACATACACCAATAACTATTTAACTAACATCACACCACTAACTATAGAGAGCAAGCACATCAAGCATGGAACAAGTTTCCCAAGATCTCAGGTGCTCTAACTCAGTCATCATTCAAGGCATACATCACACTTAACAATATACAAGCAAACACTATAATTGGAATCTGCCAATTTCTGGACATGCAAACAGCAGCTACAAGATTTAGCTATAACTGGAGTTACACAAATCCAAATGACTTGCAAGAAGACATTTTGGAAATCTTATGAAATTGTCTACAATTCATATTTAAACCTATCAGCATGATTCCAAAGTTAACAAGGTTAAACAGGCACATTTATCAAGGCTAGTCCAGAAATTTCAGAAAGCTACAATTTCTGAAGACCAACTTAGAACAGTCATAACTCACAAACTACTTGGCCACCTGCCATGAAAATTTAACACAAGCTAGTTAGGTGAGTTATCTATAACTTTGTTATTATCATCATAAGATGATTCTACAGTTAGAAGGGTCAATTAATCCAATAATTGCATCTCTGTCCAAAACATAGACAGAAACTAACATGCCACTTTAAACAGCTATAAATGGAGTTATACATATCCAATAAATGTGGTTCTAGACTTTTTAGAAAGCTTATCAAATTCTAAACAACTTTGTTGTAAACACCTAAAGCAAATTCTACTATTAAGAAGGCCCCACAATACCAACAAGGTAACCCTATCAGAGTTTAGGCAGAAACAGCCACTGATATTTAAGCAAGTATAACTCAAGATCTACTTAACCAAAAATCATGATATTTAGCTTTTTGAAAAGCTTAATAAAAGTACTACAACTCATGTATTATCATGAAGTCATGATTCATAACTTAACTAAGCCAAATAATTCAAGCATGCAGGACTATTCAGGGTTGGAGCAAAGCAATACAGTACATTTGTTATTTTTATAACTCTTAAAATATAAATCCTACACTTCTGAAATTTTTACCAGACAACAACAATAACCTTATGAGCACTCCATAAAAATTTTACATTTATTTGAGTAAAATAACTGCAGTTATAAAAAGAACAAGACATGACTAGCATTAAGAACCTAACTTCCTAAATCTATTTTTACAGCTAAACCTTTAAAGTAAAACATGTAATATTATAGATCTAGTGCATATAGAATTTCACAAGGATTCCAAAAAGTCCACATTTGTTATTTTAGGATTTTTCTACTAATTAATACGGATTTTCAAAGTGTAGCATTCAAATCTATAAAAACCAGAGAAAACAAGGAAATTGAAATATTGCATCGGGGACCCAGGAGTTTCCACAAATCAACCAAGCCCGGATTTGTAATTGTATGTGTCTGGCTATTTTGCAAAGTGAACACGGTAAAGAGTTTCTATTCGCATTTCACCCCTTCTTCAACCTAGACCGAGCTGGTGCGAGGACAGACCGTCGTCGGGCGTTGGGGGCCGTCGTCGGGCCGGCCAGCGAGGGCTTCGGTCTGCTGGGGAGTGGCTCCAGCGGCCAAGGGGAAGGGCCACGGCGGCCAGCTTGGCGCAGCCAGCGGCAGCCAGAGGCTCAGCCGGCTCGGCCTGGCCGGTAGCCTGGCCGGCAGCGGCGGCGCCTAGCGTGCTGGGCCTGCCGGGCCGGCAGCAGCGGCCGGTCTCCGCCGCGGCTAGCCCCAGCTCTGGCCCGGCGCTGTTCGGCTGCAGCCCGCAGGAAGGGGCCAGAGGTGGCTGGGCGCGGTGCCTGCTGGGCGGCCAGCCATGGTGGCCTCGTCGCGAGCAGCAGGGAGCGGAGGTAGAGAGCGAGAGGGCGAGGGAAGGAAGTGAGGGAGGAGAAATGGAGCTTGGAAAGGCTCGGCACCCCCCTTTAGGACGAGCAGGGACATGACAGGGAGGCGGCACGCGGCAGCAAAGCCCGTCAATGGTGGCCACGTCCACGGACAAGTGTCGCCCGTTGAGGCATTTCACCGAGCACGTGGCGGGCAGCGACGTGGGTAAGGTGGGACGCCGTTTTGGGCCGCATCCAGGCCGAATTAGACATTGGGCCATAAACGAAGTTCGTTCACCTCGGCCTACTCTACGTTTCTTATTTAAGGTGCCCAGCCATTTGAGCTCTGTAACAGCGGATAATTAAGCTCCAAAATGATAGTGTCAATATGTTAACAGCGATCACGGAAACTCGCTTTCGGAGGTCGAAACTCGATCAAACTTAGTGCAACTTTTTGCATTCTCTTCTCCATAACATAACCTTGAACTTTTATTTTTGGACTAGCTCAAGTTGCTTAGCAAAATTTGGAGAACGCGGAATGCCAACGTCATTTCTTAGCGAAACTGACTTAGAATAATTCTAAGTGTTGAAGACTGCAGCAAAATCAATCTTGTGCCCTTTGTTTGTCAAGCTTAGAGATAGATTTAGACTTAGGTCCTTCAATAAAGTTTGTAGTACACAAACTTTTCTTCAACTTTCATTTTTGGTCAAACCTCATATCTGGTCCAGAAGTCGACTTTATTTCTCGGTCAACGCAAAGTCCTTTCTGCTACAAAATATAGGGTTTCCATTAATTTCGGACATTTTCACCACCTTCGCTCAACACGAACCCTTCATAACTTTTGTTGTAGAGTTCAATTAGAGTTGTTTGAGCAAGGTTACAAGGTTTGGTTGACTTCATATGTTTCCATTCACTTGATAAAGCAATTCATGCAAAGATATGACTTATCATTTCATGTGACTTTTTGATTCCAAACTTCATGAAACTTTTCCACGGGTCTAGATGGATGCATGTGGATGTAATATACATGGAAGAAGCATGTTTAGAATTACTCTTGCATAATCTTAACAAGGGTCCATATGTAAGCAAGGGTGCAATATCCGAGTTTAGGTTGGGGCTTATTTCCATAGGTTTGACCTTGACATCTTCATCATCACTTAATATACCATGTTTTAGCTCAAACCCATTGCTTAACTGGTGGCAAACACCTAGGGTGTTACAGAAACGTATCTGGGGTAAGTTCTCAACAAACTTGTTACATAGTCCGTAACTTTTGTACATCCAACAACATTGTTCCTTGTCGGTGTAGGGAATTTTTTTATGAATCCTGGCTTCCTTCAAGGTCACCTTCTGACCATGAACGAGAGACCCTTCTTCAACATGGTTCACCTGATTTCATTACATGGTTCCAAAAAAAGGTACCAACTTAGCTCTTATTAAGTTTGACGTTCTAAGTTGCCTAATTTCATTTCTCTCCTGCTTGAACTTGTGCCAAAGGGATGTGTCTATAAGTGTTGAATTACGACAGGTGGCCAATGGCTTTGACTATAAGGTCTTGTCACTTAACGCTTATGATGTGAATGGATATCGCTCCCACAAAACAAGGTACGAGCAGAGTCGTCCCAATCCAAGGACCACGAATACCAGAGTATTTACGCCCGACACTGATCAGGAGGAGTATTACGGGACAGTTGAAGAAATATACGAGCTCGACTACCATGGTTCCAAAGCACTTAATCCTATCATATTCAAATGCCAGTGGTTTGATCCTGTAGTATCAAGAAAGTCCCATCAACTTGGGATAGTCGAAACTTGATAGGATTCCTTCTATCTAGGAGAAGATGCCTATATTGTGGCTCAACAAACCACACAAGTTTATTATTGTCCATATGCTTGCAAAACTGACCCATGTCTTCAGGGTTGGTATATTATGCACAAGGTATCACCACACAGTAGATTACCTCGCCTAAACCTTGATAATTACAACTTGAACCCAAATACGCATGACGGAGAGTTCTATCAACAAGAAGACGGGATACCAGGGATGCTTGAGATAGACTTAATCGGAGAGATCGAAATGGAAGCAGACAAGGAATGGGTTGTTGATGAGGATGCTACAAATGAGGTGCATGATCCAAAGGACTTGGAAATGCTTGACGGACTACGACTAGGCAATGACAACGATGAGGATGAGGTTGTTGAGGATTTGGACAATCTTGATAGTGATGATGATACCTATCGTCCAGATAATCCCGATCATGAAGAATATTAGAAATACATGTAATACTATGTTATTTTGTAATTATATTTTCTTTATTTTGTATCTCTTACTAAGTACATCTCGTTTATCTGTACTTACTGGTTTACTCTTTTTAATTGGAGGTGATGGGGCCCACTAGGAGGAGCTGCCCCTCGGTTTACGCCAACCGGAGGGACATGGCAGCGGCTAAGGAGGCGGAGGCGTTAGAGAGGCCAAAGAGGTCGAGAGGCAGGCCCAGGTAGGAGCCGTTGACTGACCATGAGCGCAGCTCCTCATGCGACTCTGTGCACGACGATGACCTTTAGCACACGGTGGATGGGGACGAGGGTCCACGAACAGAGGACGAGGAGGCGGTTCTAGCGACGGAGGATGAGGAGGCGGCGATGGTAGGGGGTTCCACTTCCTTTGGTATGTCAAAGCCCTACCAGCGAGGTCCCGCAAAGCTCCCAAAGCGACCGATACCTGTTGAGAGGCGCCCACTGATTGCACCCGAGGGCGATAGGTAAGTAACTTTATATGTTCTTCATTTGATATGTTGAAAAATCATAATAACAACTAATAACTATTGTGGACCACTTGTGCAGGAACTGGGTGCTTGTGGACTAGGTGGCCCCGGCACGTAATGTGAATGGCATCCTGGGACTTCTGTGTAAGGAACACTTCCCTGGCCTGGTTAGGAAAGGAGATCAGGATTAGGAGCTGGCCTAGATGTTCGACCACTATGCCCTCATGCAGGATGCTCTAGATCATAATGGCATCCGCTGTAGAAACAAGGCAGATCGAGTGATTAGGGAGTTGTGGGTAAGTCTTTCTTGCACTACATTCCTCAATTCTTGCATTCATTGGACATTCTTGAAATAAAATAATGGATACCTCGTGTCTTTTTGCAGGACTTCTTCAGAATCCAGGAGGGACAGGAGGAAAGTGCGTATCAGGTGGCTTACGCTTCCTGTAAAAGGTGTGTCATGGACTTGCACTATGAGTCCCGCCTCCAGGCCCACATAGACTACAACGCCAAGTTCCTACTCAGGCGTGTCAACAAAGAGGAGGCAAGACGGATGACGCTGACAAGGGAGCAGTACATACAAGTAAATACAAAACATGAATATTCATTTCTTTTGAGATTAAGTATGCCTAATTTGATCTTCTGATATGTCGTATACTTGATGTCCTATAGGCGATTCCAAGCTGGTGCGCCACCCACCCCGATTGCTGGGAATATATTGTGGACACCTGGTTGGACGAGGACTGGCAGAAGAAGCATGAGGAGGCCCATGATAGGCGTTTGCAGATGCCAGGTGTACCTCACCATTAGGGCAGCCATAGCCTAAGCAAATATGCAAAGGCATATGTAAGTCTCCGCCATTGCTCTAATCTAGCCGCGCTCAATTCTGCATCATTTCTAACCATATGTTGTTGTCTTTCTCGTAGTCGGATGCACATGGTGGCCAACCAGTTGGTCAACTCAAGGCATATGCTCTGGCTCACATGGGCAAGGCGATGGCCGACATCGAGTACGACCCAGATGCCCCGCTTGAGGCATACACCAACTCCAGCGTCCACACCCGCCTCTCTTCGTACATGGAGGCGGCAAGGTCAGTCCATGGGCCGGGCTACGATCTGAGAACCGAGGAGCACCTTGATCCTCAGCTCATGATGAGGGTGGGGCAAGGCAAGAAGCATGGGCGGTTCTGGATTGGCGACGACGTCCTCGACACGGTCTCTACTCCTCCTTTCCACCAGCTCTGAGCAGCGAGCACGAGCTCAAGCATGCCCATACGCCAATAGCCGACCGCGATGTCAGCACTCCAGGTAAGCATTCCTGTTTCATTCGTCGTTCTTTGACTTTTACATACCCTTACATATGCATTATTGAAACATTTGGGTCAAATGCTGCAGGCCTAGGTGCAGGAACTGTAGGCCAAGCGGGAGGTCGAGCGGCAGAGGCTACAGGCTTTGGAGGCCCAGCAGGAGCAAGATCAGCGGCAGATGGCCGAGATGATCAAGTTCATGCAGCAAATTGGCCAACAACAAGGTTGGGCGTCCCACAGACGCTGCTTGCTCCAGATCCACCTCCATAATGTCCTGATTCTACCTCGATGAGTATAAGTACAAAGTTTTACTTTCTATGCTGAAACTTAGAAAAACCTAGTGAAACCTAGAAAAACCTAGTGATGGTGGTGGTGGTAGTATGGTGGTCATGGTGGTGGTGGTGGTGTGGTGTTGGTGGTGGTGGTCACGGTGTTGTGGTGCTCATGGTGGTGGTGGTGAAGTGTTGGTGATGGCGGTGATGTGGTGGTGGTGGTAGTAGTAGCAGATATTTATCTTGCATATTTATCTCTTCTCTTGTCGTTCACGTGCAATCTCTTCTATTTTGTGCAGCGTCAATCGGGGGCGGCGTCGAACCACCTCGGAGGGTCGCCGGGATCACACGTTGGGCCATCCCAACTCGGACCGTCGCCGTGAGCTTCAAATGGAAGCTGTTGTGATATAATGCACTTGTGAACTTTGTGAACTATGCTTGTGTGTTTGGACTTTGGACTTGGGAGTCGAGATTGTGATACTTGTATGCTATGTTTGTGTTTGTGGTGGATTGTGATATACATTTGTGTGATATATAGTTGTGTTATATATATATATATGATGTATATCTTGTTTGCAACGGTGGAAGACTAAAAACCAAAAAAAATTGAATTTTTTAACTTCTTTGCCAAGTGTCATGACCATGACACTTGGCAAAGCTGAGAATCTAGGACACTAAGCTTCCCAGCTTTGCCGAGTGTCATGGGCAAGGCACTCGTTAAAGAAAATCCAAAAAAAAGGAAACAAGCTTTGCCGAGTGCCAGATTAAGCTTCCCAGCTTTGCCGAGTGTCATGGGCAAGGCACTCGGCAAAGAAAATCCAAAAAAAAGGAAACAAGCTTTGCCGAGTGCCAGATTCAGACACTCGGCAAATAATTTTTTTTTAAAAAAATAAAAAATAAATTTCTTTGCCGAGTACCGACGCGTGGCACTCGGGAAATCCTTTGTCGAGTGCCCGACATACGGCGTTCGACAAAGAAGCATTTGCCATGAAGGGATATGCCGACAGCTCTTTGCCGAGTGCAGCACTCGGCAAAGGCTTTGTCGAGTGTAAAGCTTTCTTTGTCGAGTGCAATTACACTCGACAAAGCACGCGTAGTGACACAGTCCACGCCACCTTAGCATGCACCGATTATATGAGCCAGTCTACCAGCCAATGTGCTACTCGCAACTTGTTGTACACTGTGTTATCTACACAATGTCAAGGTCATCAAAAAGGTCAACTGGGGCCTTGTTAGCAATGCATGCATACCCAAATTCCGAAGTGGTGGAGACTCCTGCACCCTGCAGTTCAGTGAGCCTTAGGAAAAGTTCATGGCCCAGGCAACATCCCACCACGGATAATCAAAATCAAACCTCTAAGATTGTTGTCTGGTCGATCTAGACAACTTTTCGAGGGTGTAAACCAAACTGTGACGACCATATATGACAACACTATGCGTAACAACGCATTGACTTCTGCCTGGATACTGGATAGTAGTGGGCTTCTTTAGTCATGGCCATCGCATGCACGCACAAGTAAAAAGGGATGGTCGATGATGAATGCTTGGTCATATCTCACAAGTCACATAGGTGACAAGTCGCGGTCATGTGCGCGGATGTCAGATATTCGTATCTAGAGGCATGTTTGGAACGCATGAATTTCACAAGAATTACGTAGAAATTTTACAGAAATCAATTCAATTTCACAGGAAAAACACATAAACAGGAAAAAATTTCCGCGTTCTAAACAGGCCCTAATAGTATACTGCCCTTCCCAAAATCCTAAGTGTTTCTCATTTTATCCTAAAAGAATCAAATTGTCATAAACTTGTCAGAAAATGTATTAGGAGGTTCAAAAGAGAAATTAAGACATATGTGCATCTTAAAACTAGCTTTCTAAAAAGTACTACCTCTATCCATGATTCGAGATAGCAAGACGAACATCTTATTATTTAATTAGTGCATTTTAATCATGGTATCAATAGAAAAATACATGTGTTAATGGTAGCACATAAGTACCGAGAGACCCAAGAGACAAAGAGAGGGGGAGGATGTAAATTGAACCTCTAAAAGCTTACTTTTAGTGCTCTACTTAATATTTGAACTTATCTAATGCATGTTATAGACATGTTAGTCCTATTAATTGATTGGGTTGTCATCATAATCACCAAAATACTATAGGACATTTTCAAGAGCCCATAAAGCTTACATGGTCATTATTGATTTTAAATATTTTTCATTTTTCTTCTTACTACGTGTCAAAAAAATTCCTTGAAATGGGTATCAGCCTGTTCGGCTGGAGTGGCTGGCTGGCTGGTGCGGACCAGCCCTCGCGCATGCGCACTGTTCATATGAACAGTGTTTCCAGTCAGGAATAGTATTTTTTTCTCCATAAACCAGTTAGCAGTACTTTCTTACGAACCAGTAACGAACAAACCAACAGTTCCGAATAGGCTGTATACATTTGTGGGCTGACAACGTTTCCTGCTTCTTGTATAACCTTCATATATATATAGAACTACGGATCTGTAGCTGGCCATAAAATAACTTATTCTGTGGCTACTTTGAGTTACGATAATTACCATGCTAATTTACGAGGGTACAGTAACTCCTTACTAAGTGATTTACTATAACATTATCGTAAATATCACCGTGAGTTGTAGTAATACGAGTATCGTAAATGCATATTCATGTTATCGTAAATTGGTACAAATATTATCGTAAATCAAGGTGGCTATAGAATAAGTTATTCTATAGTCAGCTGTAGAATAGCCTCTGTAATATGAAGGAATTTTATTCCGCCGGGGTAGATTATAAACAAAAAATATCGCTATTTTCATCTTCTATATCGAGATATACCATCAGATCTGTAATATGATTCGTGATCTCTCAACGAATCTCTTGACCAAAAAAAAAGTATCCTTTCTTGATATGTAACATCATATAAGTCAGCCCAAGTTGCTTCTTCATCTCCGGGGAATCTAGTAGGGTACTTTTGGAACACCGGTGGACATATTAGATTAATATTATTAAATTTAAGAAAGAAACCTACACTTTAATATGGAAACAAAAGAATGGAAGAGAAAGAAAGAATCCACACACTAGTAGAAAAGCGAGCTATACTCCCGGTTCTTAACCCCCTTCAGTCTCGGTTTTGGAACCAGGAGCATGAATCCGGGACTAAAGGGCCCCTCCTTTAGTCCCGGTTTCTCACCCGGGACTAAAGATCCACCTTTAGTCCCGGTTGGTAATACCAACCAGAGTTAAAGAGGCCTCCCGGATTGGCCACGTGGGCCGGTCCTTTAGTCCCGGTTGGTATTACCAACCGGGACTAAAGGTTTTCTTTTTTTTCTTTTCTTTTGTTTCTATTTTCTTTTTCTTTTTTTCTATTTTCAATTGATGATTCGTTCGCATTCTACGCTGCTAGCGGGACTTTCAATTTTCGTTCACATTCTACGCTTCTACCGGGACTTTCAATTTTTTTTCTTTTTTTCTTTTTATTTTCAATTGATGATTCGTTTTGGCTTTCGAATACGCATTCTACGCTGCTAGAATATACGTATTCTACACGTTTATAATGTGCGAAGGACTTTTAGTCAAGGATGCAGCGGTATGATCTTATAGAACAGATCCTGTTCAAGTAAGATCGTGGTGCATGGCTCCAGAGCTGAGCTTTTAAGTTAGCTTTTATCCTTCTGAGCAAGCGAGGTGGTGCTAATAGATGGGACTGGCCAGCAATATTGCGTACTGGGCCGCTCCATTCTGGTATATGCTCTCTCCTATGTGTGGGCTTCAGGTCGAGCCAGTCCATCGAGGCTCCTATAAACGTCCAGAACTAAAAGACCTTTAGTCCCGGCTGGTATTACGAGCCAGGGCTAAAGGTAGTTCCTAGTACAAACTGTAACCGGGACTAAAGCACGGCAACAAACTGTAACCGGCTCATAATACCAAGCACACAAGTACGTCTCGATCTAGTAGCACTTCCTAGTACAATGTCACCACTCATAACCGGGACTAAAGCATGCGTCGTCACTCTTCGTTTCTTATTGCTACTTCCTAGTACAAACTGTCAGTGTCAGTGTCAGCACGGCAACAAATGCACGGCAACAAATGCAAGCAAATGCAAGTATAAACCGGGACTAAAGCACGGCAACAAATGCAAGCAGGGGACAGCACCCTGTTAGTGTCAGCTCAAAAGACTGCCTCTTACAGTTTCAAGCTTTAGTCCCGGTTGGAGAAACCAACCGGGACTAAAGGTCCCTTTCTAGTCCCGGACGGAGCCTCCAACTGGGAGTAGACTTTTATTCCCGGTTGGAGGGACCAACCGGGAGTAAAAGTTAACCTTTAGTCCCGGTTGATAGCTTCAACCAGGACTAAAGGTCCCCTGCAGCAAAAGTCTGCCGCAGTAGTCATTGGGCAGGGACCTTTAGTCCCGGTTGGATATACAAACCGGGACTAAAGGTCTCTCTAGTCCCGGGCGCGAAAAATAACGGAACTAAAGCCAAATTTTAAAACGGGATCAAAGGTTGTTTCTAGTGACAGTTTATTATCTTCATTTTTTCTTGTTCTATAAGAACACTATATATCCATGCATGCACACATACAGTAAAATGAAAGTGCCCCTGTAGCCTGTACGCATAGATACAAACATGGCGCCATCGACGGAAAGGAGGCACAAGGCTGCATGCGCCAAAAGAGCTAGCAGCACCTCTTTTTTGAGAGGTCACCTCTGTCTGGTGAGCTCGCACCATGCCTGGCCAGGGCCGGCTGTCCCGGTGTGTGCTAATGTGCTATACACGTCCGTGCGCGGCGACTCCTGTGTGGGAGCACCCAGGTGAGAAAGTGCGGCGTGCGCTGTAACGTAAAACCTGCAGCTAGCTAGCTGCAACGCTTTTACACCGTGAAGCGGTCGCGACAGACAGGCCGAAAGGGGGAGGGGCGGGGGGAGCTCATACGTGCTCCCGAACACGGGTTGCGGATAAGCTACAAAAGCTGGGCACGCACGAGGATTTCATTGGAAATGGAAACCAGGAGATAGGGGCACGGCACAGTGTACATGCACAGCCTTGGTGTGTCGCAGAGGACAGCCCCAACCAAGGGCTTATGGCCGCTGCGTGTGCCGTCAGCATCAGCCAATCGCGGTTTGTTGGTGGGTTCAGTGCCCCATATTATCGTGTACGTGAGGCATCGTGCATCCACGTTTTGGCCCGGCATTTGACGGTGTAACCCTAACCCGATAACGTGCATGCATGCACAAATGGTCTTCTTACTCTCCGATCGCTTTTCTGTTTTCTCGGAAATGAGCGAGGGCCGTCGAGAAGTCGACATGCATCTTTTTTTTTTCTTTTTCATTTCACAGTTTATTACTCTCCTCATGGGCTTTGCCAAGTGCAGGTCCATGAAATTTGAGCCGAGAATCTGGAACCAACGCGAGTTTGGGCAGGGGTCTCGCTGGAGTACCCCAGACATGAGACATCCCTGGCCTAACCCATCCACCGGACGCGCGGGCTAGTCCACGACTAATCGCGACTGTAGTAGTAGCCCAGTAGCCTTTTTTCAGTTCGGCACGGGTAGCCCATGTAAGTCACAGTTGGTACGATCCCCGATGGGCAGGCCCGAACTCACCACGTCCCAGCGGCCCAGGATTAGGCATCCGGCACAACCGGGCAGGCCGCAGACCGCTGTACCGACCAATATCTAGGCGCACGGCCCGCAGGCCGCAGCCCAACTGCGCGCATCTGACATTTTTTTCGTCCGTGCACTGTTAATGTAATTCGACCGAGACGCCAAAGCAAGCAGCGAAAAGGACCTCCGATCCGATCCTTCACGTGAGCGCTGACTCTGGGGGGATTTTGCCGAAAACGGCATCTGTAAACTCTGACGCCAATATTTTCTTAAACACTAAACGGTAAACAATCGGTCATCTGCTGTTTAATCAGTATTCATGTAAAACAGTCCATTAAACGGGCTAAACAGCTAATTAAACAGGCTTAAAACAGCCATTTAGATGAACAGTGACTAACGCCCCCCCCCCCCTGGCGGGTGGCGCTGACTACGATCGACATGACCGTCCGTCCGACACAGCAGACCCATTCTTTGCGTACTACTCCTACAGTCTACCCAGACAATCAGAACTGAAGATCGGCCAACAGGTCAACGTCCCTTGCGGAGGCAGGGACGGACGGAAGGAGGACACCTGCGCCAGTAGCCAGCCAAAGCCAAAGCGACGTGGTTTTCGAACAAGTAATGGGGTGTTTCAACATGTGGCTAAAATTTAGGAGGTAGGACGTTGCATAGGCTGTTCGGATGCTAATAAAAAAATAAATTCTAGAATCCGTCAGTACTTCACGAGACGAATCTATTAAGTCTAATTAATTCATCATTAACATATGTTTACTGTAGCACCATATTGTCAAATCATGAACTAATTAGATTTAAAAGATTCGTCTTGTAAATTAGTCGTAAATTGTGTAATTAGTTTTATAATTAGTCTATATTTAATACTCCATTCATGTGTCAAACATTCGATGGAACAGCGACTAAAATTTAGGAGGAGGAACCAAACGCCCCCTAAGTATATCTGTTGAGTAGACAGGAAAATCATGCTGGAGACGCCCCTTTGACCTGCCTTTATGTTGACAACAAGAGAGATTGCGGGCAATCAACATCAGCTGCAGTTAGGACTTCACGGCAGATAGAATATCCTAATAAGACTGAGCAGAGCAGGGCTGACATTGGTTCACCGGAACCGGACGACTCGATCGATCGCCTTTCGGGTGGCCGGCGACTGCACCGTCAGAGGGCTCACGGCGACGAAGCGCTTAAAAAATAGCCGCGAACGAGTGATTGCGTCAGGGAAGAAGACCTGTTTGTATCGTTGCTGTCGACGGCATTATAGTCAAGCAGCTTTATATTACAAAGGGTTCCGGTGTGACGCTGGCTATGTCGCGAAAGCGATTCTGCCGAAGGCTCCAACTGCTGGAGGCCGTAACTAACACCCTAAACAAAACTGACCACTTTTCCCAAGGCGATCGCGATCGATCCGATCATGGAGTACGTGCGTACGTACGCTTCTGGAGCTCTGGCCAAGCCCAAGCCCCCCTGCAGCGTTCCGTCCTGTCATTTAGCGGCGGGAACCCACTGCTCCCGCCGGGATTCTGCGCCCAAACCCGGGCTTTGCAGCGGCGTCCTCTAGTTCTCTACTGGACTGGACTGGACGGTAGCAGGTGGCTCTCTCTGCGTTAGTTGCGTAAGTACGCCCTGTTTTTGGTAACCACCACTGTCTGTAGCACGCTGTGTAGCAGGAGGAGGTTTGGAGGCCGTGGCCAGTCTCTTTTTGTCTTCCCTGAAAACGATGTGATGACTCGCGGGGCCGCGCCGGGTTTTATGTGACAGGATTGCGTTTGCGAGCTGTAGGTGTCTCTCATCAAGTGGTGATCGATGAGAAGCCAAAAGGAGATTTGGTAGCGCGCGCTTCGTCAGGCAGCTGGGTGCTCTTGGCTCTGCGCTGCCTCACTGAGATGCTGCTGGTCCTTGTGTTCAATGGTAGGAGTACTATAGTTTATGGTCTAAGACGGGTGTCTGCGGTTGGAAGAGTTCGTTAGATCCACTCCGGTTTAGGGAACTGAACCAATCCATCCACGCTCATGTTTTTGTGTGTGTTAGTTCCAGACGACCGCAGAGTCAGTCAGGCACGCTTATCTGAACTCGGTCAACCGTACCAGCACGCGTGTCAGAGTCTCGGAGATGCAATGCTAGCACTTCCACTTTCTCAGCTGGGAGCTGGCTGTGGTGTGGTACACGTGCATGGTCAAGCTTTTAGCATCTCCCTGAGCCTGAGGCAAGGCAATGATGATGGCTAGTGAGAAAGAGCCATACGGTGGAGGAGATCAGAAGTGCAGAACCGACCGTGCCACTGAATCAGGCACAAAGCGTATTTCAGATTCAGCATGCAGCGGCAGCGTGACTTGCAGCGTGGGAGTATGTATCCCGGCACCGGAGTTTCCTTCCCGTAATCCACCTACCTCAACGGCAGGAAAGGAAAGATGCCCGCGCTCTGGCGAGTGACCACTGACCAGAGGTAATGGGCGGCAATGGCATTGGCATGAAACGGGGACGAGACACGACACGAGAGGACGCGCGGCACGGCACAGCCGGCGAGCCTGCCGCTAGCCGCCGTATTCGCACGCAGTCGCCACTCGCGCATCTGCTTCCACGTTAGGGCGCCCGGCGCGCGCGGGGGCGGGCGGGCGGCCGTGGCCGTGCACGAGCCGTCGCTTTCGTGCGGGGTCGGCATCCATCCGCGAGACGCTGCTGGCTAATCGGGGCGAGAGGCCTCCACGGCAGCCGGAATCTGGTCGGGCCCCGTGTCCAGGTATGCGCGGGCCGTGGGGGCACGCGTGCGCCGGGGCCGGCCCCGCACCCGCGCGACCACAAGTGCGCTCGACGTCGGCGTGACGTTGCTGCTGGCCCTGTCGATGCCATGCCCCCGACCCCGACGCCTCGTGTCCGCGCGGGATTGCTAGCTGCCTAGATGGCTAGATCGCCAAATCGCCATCGATGGTTTCCTCTCCCGGTTTGATCCATGGCAGTGTGGCACTGCCCGAGCACGATATCCTCTCGCACATCAATGTGTCGCCTGCAGCTTACACAAAAGTTCTGAACAATCATCTTTCAATTTCAACTGGCCACAAAACGTTCAGATTCTCGGTCTGTTCGCTGGTTGATTTCTGGGCTGATAAACCCGGCTAATGCTGGTTTGTTACGAAAGAAAAACACTGTTGACTGACTGATAAGTCATGACTGAAACCAACAAACGAATAGGTACATATATATATATATATATATATATATATATATATATATAGACACACACACACACATACATTCGTGGCATGCAGTACGCCGTGCACGCATTTCGCTGACACTACACGGATAGACTAATCAGCATGCATGTGTGATGTCCAACTTTTCGACATTTCTATAGGGTCGTACCTAGCTTTCTCCTCCTCTGCGAGCAGTACGTACGTAACCTTGTGGGAAAGAAATGTATGGGGTCGGAAAAACTCCAATGATCGACGCCTTGATAAGCGCGCATGTCGAGCAAGGCCAGGCCCACGAGTGTAAAAAAAAAGCGAGGCATCCATGCAAGGCAGCAGCCAGGGTACATCCGGCTCGTTGTCTTGTCGCGCTTGTCTGTTGCTGAAAGCATATGGGAGAGGGGGGACAAACAGGCAGGATGGATACAGGGCCCAAATCTCACTCGGCTTTGCACAATCAATCCACACGCATATATGACGATCGATGTAGCCTGTACCTGCACTGCGCACAGCCACACAGCACGCCTCAAGACAAGGCCCTAGAATTATGGACGTGTATTGTATTAACGGACATGGATGTTTGATTAGTTTTCCAGCAGGACCCTAAGAGCAAGTCCAATAATAGAGCTAAATATTCAGCTATTAGTCAAGTTTGTAAGAGCCGAGATATACAATAATGGTATCTTATTTGTCTATATAAATCATCTTCTCTTTCCTGATCCTCCTCATATTCACTTAATGTTGGGCCCACAACTACATATGCTTCCGTATCTAGCTTGGTGCTTGCATAAGAGCTAAGCTCTCCTCTCTCTCGTTTCTTCACTCCTCTACATGAGCATTTGATTGGCTATAAACCAATTATCCTACTTGCTCTAAACATCGTGAGCTCGAGGCACAAAAGCTGTGCGGCTGCTTCATTCAAAGCTGGCAATGCCTGCACGCATCCATGCATCGAGCTTGCTTTTCCGCATAGAAATATGGGCAGCTTTGGTTTCGATTCAGGGGGTGACGAGAGTGGAAACAGAAAGAGAGTTTATATTCCCCTTTCCCAATTAGTTGCCAAAAGGTGATCACTGATGATCAGCTCATTTTCCAGCATCTTCTTTTTATTAGTAGTTCATACACTGATGCTACATTAGCTGTGCACTGAAGATATGGATAAGCTACTCCCTTCTCATGTGGTTGTTTTAGTTTTGTCTTTAAGTCAAATTTCAATGGTTTTGACTAAATTTATAGAAAAGTACACTAACATATATAAGATCACATTAATTAGTCTCATTAAAATCCACTATAAAATATCCCTTGACAGTGTGATTATTAGACAATGTAACAGTCAATGATTTTTTTTTCTATGTAAACTCGATCAAAATTATATGCCAAAATCAAACTATGCATCAAAATTTCCAATAAACTAACACTACCCGCTTGATTTCTTCACAATGTTTATTTTTTTTTCGAAAACTCAGCAAGAGAGTAGCTGAGCAAATTCATTAGAAGAAGAACAAAAAAACAACCTTTTCTTCACAATGTTTTAAGTGGCTGGAAATCGACATGCAGCAAGATTGAACCCAGCTTTCACAGGAAAAAAAAAACTAGCGATCCAGATCTTCGTTTTGGAGGCAAGATACCATGATGGGTACAATGCAAGGTCCCCGCTTTTTCCTACCAGTGGTCCAGTAGAGGTGGCCTCTTGGTGAAGCAACAATACACGGGAATATTTCAGGCCATCTCATCAAACGACAAAATGAAGTCGTATTTCAATTCCAAAGGAGGCATCTCGTAGTTACACTAAGCACAGGGTTTAAACTGAATGCTTTTCATGTAGCTAGCCATTCCTTACCAGAGACCACATTCTTTCTTATTACCCAGCAATGAACTGACATGTATAAAAAGAATTAGGCATGCATACGCATGCGCTGCCTTTTGTAGCTCGTTCACATGCATGAGCATACTGAAAACGTCGCTTGCCAGCCTGCCGGTTCATGCCACTAGAACTGCTGCTGTGTCTTCCTACATCTTGAGAGCCACTGACTCTACTACACATGCATGGACATGCTGTATTGCTGTCAAGTGTCAACCTTTCTGCCGAAGTGATTTAGACGGAGACCAACCTGGTAGATCGCCCGCCGTTAACATTTTGACATGCATTACATACCGGCCGGACCCTATTTCTCTACCTCATCTTCAGGAAGAAGCCATGCATGAAGCTCGTGTACCAGTTAGCAAACTAGTAGGCAGCACTACGAGCAAAGTATTATCTACACCTTTTTGTTCTTCTTCTTTTTATGCTGTGTCCTTCACTAAAGTTTCTCCAGAAGGTAATCCAGCTGCAACTGCAAAAAGCTACTTTTGAGCAAAGTTCGGTGTGAATCACGAAGTATGTACCGGCCTTAAAAAGTTATATGCATAAACGCTGCTCACTTGCCTCCGGTTTGCAAACTTTTACATTTTTGACAAGATTTTAGTCAAACTTCCAAACCTTTGATTACTAAGAACTTTTAAAGAATTTGTATAGAAATTAAAAAGATCATATGCATACACTTGTCTGAAAAAGACTTTCATGAAAGTATAAATTTGTTAGGATGTTCATTATATTCTAATATAAAATAATGGTCAAAACATTTTATAAGGGTTTTTATGGGATGGGATACCCCTCAAAGATTATTTTGTTATAGGGTTTTTAAGGAAAACGAAGAAAACATTAATTCCAACTCCTCATAAATTACGCTCACTTTGGTCTCCAGACACAGAAGGGAACGAGAAATATTTTTTTGCGCTAGTCACCTTGAAATGTTTCGTTTAACACTAGGGAGCAAAAAACATCCAAAAGGATGATCCACACCAATTCTAGTTCATTTCAGGGAGAATCTGGGTCGGTAGTCAAATGGATTTTTTTAGATAATGAGAAATTTCTGGCTTCAGCCTTCTTCTAAGAAGAAGAAGCATCAGTCCAAACTTACTACGGTAGTACACTCATAATTAAAACTTATTATAGGTAGTCAAATGAATTGAGCAAGTGATTTTGTTTCAATAGAGAATTGTTTTTAGGGAGTATATACGTGGATAAGAAACGTATATGGTAGAATATAGATATCCACCAAACAGTCCCTACAATATCTATAAGGTATTGGCTGGCTCTGTTTGACCTCTAAGACTCTAAGTCTATATAATCTCTCTAAAACTACATTATCATAGAAAATGCTTTCAAATTGCATTATCATAAGACTCTGTATACAATTTTGAGCTTTTCAATGGCCATCAAAGGCTCGCTGCCATGTTCATGCTCTAACCCATGCTCCCTTGTGCTCACTTCTTTCTTTCTCTTTTCATCTAGGGCGCGCGGCACTTAACGTCCCACTACTATGGGCTCCTCTTGTCCTTAACGACGTCCCCACCATTAAGTTTATTTGTCACTTCTCTCTCACTTGTTTTTGCTCCCCTGCTTATTAGTTGTCCTTAAAGCATGTTGTGACCAGAGCACCCTGTCTCACCACCTAGCACACCTCCGACCTCCACCACCGATCTAGCAGCCACCTCCATACCCCCCCCCCCCCCCCCCCCCCCCCCCCCCCCCTGCTCCCTTCCCGCCGCCGGTAAACCTGGCAGCAATAGTTCTTGGTGTAAAATCTTAAAACCCTACCCCCTTTCTCTAATCTGATCCCTGCTTAGTGGCATCTATTGAAGGTTGTCTACCGAGATTTGCAACATGATTGCTTCAAAGCATGTACAACCATAAAATTGGGGTGCTTAGAGTTAGAGGATATGCTTAATGACAAACCTTTTTTCACCATGTTATTTGCGCTGATGCTTAACTGCTTAAAAGGTGGGTAACATGCTTACGTTTGCTGTTGTTCGAAGTGTACTAGTAAGGTTATTGGGCCTATTTAAACACAACTTGCATTGTTCGAATTAATTTCTATATCGGTGCTTATGATGTGGCAATATTATCTTTCTTCAAATATTCGCTTCTAAGCACTTTGTTTTATATGTGCACTTTTTTGTCAAATTGTCAATAGGTTGCAATTTCCCTGCTTCCTGAACTTTTTGATGCATGATAAATATGTCTTAAGCAAAAACAGGCTACGCCTTTTTTTTTCTAAGATGGCTCTATAGCCGTTCCAAGGGAGAAGAGGTGACAGAGAGAAGGACATAAAAGGCAAGTAGAAGAATTTCACACGGTTATTGTTACAACGGGAGGTCATGAGTGAGTTAACCATCTCCTTCGTACTTTTCAAAAAAAAGTGCAAAGCAGCAACCACATGATTTCCCTTTGTACCGAAGCAAATACATATCAATCAACCTCGTGCGCTAGTAGCGCTGATCGAGGTCAACAGGTCCAAGGAATTATGCAGGGGCTGCTGGTAGTGACTACCAGTTGTGTATAATTCACAGCTAGGTCAGGCCGCATTCAGTAATCTCCTCAGGTAGTTTTTTGATAGAATTTATCATGCATGTGGAAAGCGGCATGCATATGCACCTCTAGCTCCAATAAGTTCGTTAGTTTTTTTATGGATGGGGGCTGCAGTCAAGCTGCAGGCTTCTGTGTGATCATTTTGATGTGAAGGCCATGGTAATAAGCATAAACATCTAATTTTTAATTTTGTAAACTTTATTCACCATCGTCAATAATAGTCTTTGAATCTATTTTGTTTTATTCTAAAACATTATCCACCTATGTAATTATAAAAAATACATAATTATTTCTAAATTTGCATCTAAATTATCCACCTCTACAACCATGAAAGATATTTTAAAATAACCTCCTCAAGTTACATGTAAATAACCCATCTCTGTCATGATAATAAAAATAACTCCTTGTTTGTATCTAAATTACTCAAAATTTTCATTATGAAAGATAATATGAAGAAACAGCTTTGATTTGTAGATAGATTTTCCCTTCTGACGTTATAAAAACTAAAAATCCCTCAACCTATGTTTTTAAATATTAATATAAGCTATTATGGAAATAATTCTGTAGCCATAAAGTAAGTTATATATGTGTTCTACACCACCACTAAATTAAATGTAAAAATGATATATGCGACTATGTAGATCAAGTATCATTCGTAATAATTTATCGAGCATGGAAAATTGTTACCATAACAAACCATAGAAAATGTGTAGATGTTTTTACATCCTGCTATGATTATGAGGTGGTGTGTATTACAAATAACATATTTAGATAGTACCACACGGGACACAAAGTATGTACAAGTTCAGATAGAGGTTATCCTACGTCCAATATACATGTGGATTCTATTGCTTGAGCTGTGTATGCGTCAAGGTGTTGCAATGTAAACTATGGCAATACATATCTTAATATTACTAACAGGGCTGAAATTTTTTAAAAAATTCTAACAAAAATTGGAATGATCTTACCACCACCAACTCAGCAGACTCTAATCACCATTCATAATAGCCATTGGATATGTCCTATTTTTGAAACACTCATCCACTTCTGCCACTATAAAAAAACATTGTAAACACAAGAGTTTTGAATTAACTTGAGGGTGTTTTAGCAACTAATAATTTTAAAGTAAAAAAAAAGAAACCTTAAATTCATGGGGTCATGAGACATAGGCTAACTTAAACTAAGGTTTCAACTCAATGGGTATTTCAAATACGCATGAGTGCAATGCAAAGGAGAAAAAACTATGTATATGGACAATTCAATGTATAATAATTGATAAGTTTATAATTAAATGTAGAATATAAAGTATTTATAATGAACAAAGAAAAAAGAGTGCAAATTAATGTAAATAGTTTTATTAGCTGTAAATATTGAACATGATCATCTTGCTTATGTCTCATAAGTTTAATGTACTAGTTACCAAAATTTGTGTAATAACGCTACCTCTTTTTTCACACTTAATGAAATTTATTTGCAATTGTACCTCCTTGGTACGTTAGTACGTACGTATATCTCTGGAAAGGACCCAAAAAAGACCAAAAGACAAACATGGATGAATAAGCTGATTTTGGGTGCAGTATTCCAGATAACTGACCATAACCAAATAGATCGACCCTTACCACCTAATAATGTTTTGACAAAACATTAAGAAAAGAAAAAGGGAATGTAAGACCGCTCATGACATGACACTGCTGTATTAGCTACTACTCCGTTGGGTCCCATCCCAAAGGTCAGCCTCCTGCTTCCCTTCCCTATACAAGTCCACCACCACCATGGTTTGATTGATGCTCAACGCACACGGCGCTGAACCCTTCATTCATATATATCCAGATTGCCCTCCTCCCTTTCCTCCCGTTCAATCCACCTTTCTGCCACACGCCCACACCACACCTCGAGCGAACCAGGCACCGCAAGAAGCAGAGCCAGGGAGATCTTCCATCACTCCGATCCATGGCCGACCAGTGGTGGGATAGTACCTCTCACAGGAGTCACGGCGCGTCAGCGTGCTCGGCCGCCGCGCCGCAGCCGCTCACGGTCACGGGCGGCAGGCTGGCCTGCGGCTGGGCCTCCCCCACCGCAGCCGCCGCTGAGTCGACGAGCTCCGTAACCTTCCAGGATCCCTGCTACAGGAGCTCCACCCATCAGCAGCCTCTGTCTGATGCCGCCTCGTCGCTCGGTGATCCACACATGGACTGGACGCAGGCCTTCTTGTAAGTTAGCTATACATACATAGCGTCGTCGTCGTCCATCCTTCGCATCCATGTGTTCTGGGTCTCTAGAGCCCTCATGGTGGGGCCGTGGGGGTAACTAATGAAGCATCCGATCTTGCATGAACTTTAATCAGGAGCGGGAGGAGTGATACCAGCTTCCAAGCCGTGCTCCAAGAACAACCCCCCGCGATGAACGATCCATTAATCAGCGACGGCGACATGGGTGCCGGTTTCTTGGTCGACCAGCAGGCGCAGCTAGCGCCGTCGCCCTACGGCACGGACCCATCGCAAGCTCAAGCTCTATTCGACGACGCGGCGGCGGTGCACAACATTTCGATGTACGGAGACAGCGAGTCCTCGGTCAGCTACGACGCCACGGCGGCGTCGATGCAGTTTTCTTCCCAGCTGCTCAAGACCTCGGTGCCCGCCGCGTCTACGCCGATGCAAGGCGTCGGCGTCGGCGTCGGCGTCGGCGATCCGGTGCAGTACTTGTCCGCCGGCAGTTACCTTCCTTTCGGTGTCCCGCTGCCGTCCAACCTTCTCTTGCAGGCCCTGCAGGCGGATAAGCCCAATAGCCGCAGCTCCAACGCTAACTCTCTGACGGTGAAGGTAATTAAGAGAAGACATGCACCAGAGTCACGAATCTAGCTAGAATTCTTGATGAGTTCATAGCTGCTATCTAGGGTTTCGTCAAGTCATAGCATCAGTTTCGCTTGCACTCCAATTCCGTGTTTGTCTGTCCAGGACGACGGCTCTCCACCACCGGCGACGAGGAAAAGCGTCTCCGAGCCGCCTACTACCGCCGCGAAAAGGCCACGGATCGAGGCGCCGTCGCCGCTGCCGACTTTTAAGGTGAAGAGCGATCTGAGTTGGTTTCTTTTTTAATCTTTCAGCAGTTGGCTGTGTCTCTTTTTGTTCCTTTTGATGAATGAAATGACACTTCGGATTTCCGTCTGGTGCATCGATGGATGATTGATAACCATAGAGTCTGACTGCTAAATGTTTTCTCTTTTCCTGCTCGCTTTTGCGCTGCAGGTGAGGAAAGAGAAGCTAGGGGACAGAATCACTGCGCTCCAGCAACTAGTCTCGCCTTTTGGAAAGGTATTAGTTCTTTCTCTGCTCTGCGTCGTCAATTCCCTCACATTCCTCGCCGTTGCAATTAGCATATGAGAGGACACAAGTGATGCTAGAACTCATCTTGGATAATGATCTGACGGATCAATCTTATGCATGGTAATGGGTCTCATACTTTAGACTGATACCGCATCGGTTCTTCACGAGGCCATCGAATACATCAAATTCCTTCACGACCAAGTTGCGGTGAGTATATCTTAAATGCCAATGCAAGCTGCTTTATATGTTAGCAAATTTTGTTTCATTTATTTTGTCCCTAATCCCTATCATATCTTGCGATATACTACCTGCAGTCACTGAGCTCTCCCTACTTGAAAAATGGGGTTCCCATGAAGCAATTCCAGCACAAGGTAGTATATATATATATCAACTTTTGCTTCTAGCAGTTCCTTAATGAAAACAGTTACCAGCCTTTGGTACATGAAAACAGTTACCAGCCTTTGGTACTATATTTTCGATTGGCATATGTTTACATCATTTTTCTCCTCGACTAGGGCTCCGAGGATTCCAAGGACAACGGTGACACGAAGCATGACCTGCAGAGCCGAGGCCTGTGCCTTGTCCCAGTGGCGACCACATACACGGTGGCGGCCGAGACGCCGGAGTTCTGGCACCCTACATTTGGAGGCACATTCCGGTAGAGAAACATATATATATATATATATACTGTAACTAGTTTAGCTTGCATTGGTAGAGGGTACACGTACGTGCTAATAACAGCAACACGTGTACTCGTCCGTGAATCACAAACAAACGCAAAGAGTGTTCTGAAGCTAAAGCAAAGTAAACTCATGCATGTGTTCTTATCAAACTAAGTTTTGTACAGATGGTGATCGACCAGTTTTAGTAGCAAGCTAAGTAGCTTGATGAGACGAAAAGCAAGAAGTTATGATGTCGCCCAAGCAAGCAATCGAAGGATGTTTTGCAAGGGAAAAGATGGATATGATAATAGGTACTGCCTACTGGTGGTTTCTACGACAGGCTAAGTATATATAACACATGCTGGATCAGGTGCAAAAAGAGAATGATGAATTGAGGCCATGTATGGGGCATCTATACTCATATATATGCAACTTTGCAAGCAAATAATTCATGACAGCTATATATAATTAGCACTGTGTAGTATGAATAGGTTTGGCGTTGGAAGGGAAAGGTAGGGCAGGTGCCAAAATTATTTCAAAGGAAAAGCTAGCAGGAGGTATTAGTGCAGATAGCTGACAACAGTCATGGCAGCATGGCAATGATTCTATCTCATTATAAGCTCCTATTACTGGAAGTATGTATGCGCTCAAAAAGGATAAGTGCCAAATCAGTAACTTTACTTAATTTGTTTAGTTTTGTAAAAGACGATGCATTCCTCAATTTCAATTGGTTTTTGATCTAGCAGTACTACCGTACTACGTACTAGCATATTTTGTCTTTTTTTAGATGAAGGAGTTGTAAATTATTCGCCGCACACAGACAAGTAGTATACTTCGTTAGTGGATTGAAAAAAAGATCAGTGCAAATACAATGGATGTGTGTAACTATTTCCCGCCATTCAGGGATTAAATTTCCGTGTATTTTGTTCACTGAATTCTGAGAAAGATGTTCATAATTCATACCCTTTGCCATACAGTGCATACAGTGCAACGGAGTTAATTAGTGGATCGGATTGCTAGTGCGGTGGTGCCATGTATTATGTGTACCAAGTCTGGATCCAGTCCAAGGGCTACCAGGCCCTCATCAGCCCTAGGTCTGTAGGACCGAGATTTTACCTAAACATATATGCTACTCAACTGTGAAAATTCAAATTAAATGAAGGGCCAGCCCGGATCATGCTAATTCAGTTCTGTTTCTGTCCTCGGCTTGCAAATTTACTAAGACCAATTACTTATAATGACGAGGGTCCCCAAACATATAGTGAGGTTTTAAGAAAAGAACCAAACATTTTATGCCAATCACACCATTAGATCCCCAACACCTTTTCAGTATTCTTTTTTCTGTTTGCTGTATAAGCAAAAAAACATATACTGATATCAAAATTTTAATGCAATCTTGTAGTCCTTCATTCCAAAATGTAATGGAATATAATGTGTTTTTAGTTTTATCCTAAATCAAAAAATTTGTAATGTTGAACAAAGTTTGTAAAAAACAACCAACGTCAAATTTGTTTCGTTTAATCCAACATGAAATATGTCATTAATATGTATTTATTTGGTATTGCAAATGATCATATATTATTTCATAAATTTGGTCAAAATTAGAAATTTTGACTTATAGTAAAATTAAACACCTTACATTTTGAAATGGAGAGGGTATATAACAAGGCCCCTTGTGGAAATCGAACAAATCTGTGTGTATCTAGTGCTGTTGCGTTGGTTGCCTTTCTTTTTGTGTATAACAAGGCCCCTTGCGTGTGTATATATATATATATATATATATATATATATATATATATATATATATATATATATATATATATATATATATATAGCAATATTATTATTGCCTATATATATAGGGAGAATATATTTAGTAGGCAGCTACAAAATAAGTTATTCTGTAGTCACCTCCATTTACGATAATTTTATATACTAATTTACGTTAATGTCAATACATATTTACGAAAATTGGGTTACTATAACACATGGAGATATTTACCATAACGTTATAGTAAACCACTTAGTAAGGAGTTACTATAATCTCGTAAATTAATATAGTAATTATCGTAACTCAAATTGGCTACAGAATAAGTTATTTTGTAGTCACCTACATATTAGTAGTTCTATATATATATATATATATATATATATATATATATATATATATATATATATATATATAAAGTAATCTGCTGCTCTCCCATTTGTGAACGTGCGGCAGGGACAGGCGCCGAAAGGGCTCCCTACTGCTGGCACTATAGCCGCGGCAAAGGCAGACGCCGAAAGGCTCCCCTGTCGCACTATAGCCAAAGCAGGGGCAGGCGCGTAAATATGCTCTGCTGTCACATCTAGTCACTGTAGCAGCATGACAGCCTGGCATGTCTGTGTACTAGGATTAGATGGGTAGAGTTGTATATATAGCTTCCCACTGTAACTCAGTAAAGAGAGCGAGTTCAGTTTTACCATCTCATATGCAGAGCTCCGGCCAACGCTGGTGCTTGTGCTGTGTATGCGCTCTGTTCTCCCTTCCTTCTTCTACCTCTAGCCATAGTGTGTGGTCGGCAACGCCGATGAGCAGTCGACTCACCCGTGTGGAAGATCCAGGGGCCAACAAGTGGTATCGGATCCGTGCAAGCACTGTCGCTGGACTAACCGCCGGTGATGACGGATGGTTTGAAGATGGGCGACAGCAGCGGCGCTACTGTGGCTGCCCAGCCACGACAGGAGGTCGTCGTGCGCACGGTGTGGGAGGTCAGCGGCACCAGTTGGCCGACGCTGACTCGCACTAATTATGGCGAGTGGGTGGTTGAAAGGTTCTAATGGCTAGAGGGGGTGAATAGCCTATTAAAATTTTCTATAACAACACTTAACAAACCGATTAGACAATTATAAGACGAAGCAAGTGTTGCGCTAGCCTACTAAAAAAGAAGCCACCTACCATAATTCTAGTTTATATAGTTTCTATCCACATAATAGCTATGACACTACACTAAGTTAGTGTGCTCTCAAAAGCTAACTAAAAAGCTACATTAACCAAACTAACAAGCTCTCACAACTAGCTACATTAAAGAGCTTGACAACTAGTTTACGGTAATATAAAGAGAGTGAGGAAGAAGGTTATACTGCCGTGTCGAGGAAGGAGCCAATCAATTACAAGAATGAATAACAATGAAGACCAATCGCCTCAGAATCAAATGGTGAACACAATGATTTTTTACCGAGGTTCACTTGTTTGCCGGCAAGCTACTTCTCATTGTGGCGATTCACTCACTTGGAGGTTCATGCGCTAATTGGCATCACACGCCAAATCCTCAATAGGGTGCCACACAACCAACACAAGATGAGGATCACACAAGCCACGAGCAATTCACTAGAGTACCTTTTGGCTCTCCACCGGAGAAAGGTCAAGAACCCTTCACAATCACCACGATCGAAGCCGGAGACAATCACCAACCTCCTCTCGATGATCCTCGCTGCTCCAAGCCATCTAGGTGGCGGCAACCACCAAGAGTAACAAGCAAATCCCACAGCGAAACACAAACACCAAGTGTCTCTAGATGCAAACACTCAAGTAATACACTTGGATTCTCTTCCAATCTCACAAAGATGATGAATCAATGATGGAGATGAGTGGGAGGGCTTTGGCTAAGCTCACAAGGTTGTTATGTCAATGCAAATGGCCAAGAGAGTGAGCTTGAGCTGGCCATGGGGCTTAAATAGAAGCCCCCACAAAATAGAACCGTTGTACCCCTTCACTGGGCACAACACGGGGTGACCGGATGCTTCGGTCGTATTGACCGGACGCTGGACCTCAGCGTCCGGTGACGCGATGCATGCCACGTGTTCCCTCTCTTCAAATATTGATCGCCCGATCTCAATGGTCAAGTGATGACCGGACACAGCAGTTCAAAGTGACCGAACGCTGAACCTCAACGTCCGGTCGTTTCCAGTAAGCATCCAGAAACGATTTTTTACGACCGGACGCGTCCGGTCATGCTCGATCGGACTCACCCAACATCCAGTCACTCGGCGACTCCCCTATGTGCTGCCACGTCAGTAGGACCGGACACAACCCTCCAGTGTCTGGTCACTAAGTGACCCAGTGTCCGATCAGAGACCGATGCCAGCTTCTTCGCTGCTTCTACTGACCGGACGCACTGGTCCAACCAAGGTCAGCGTCCGGTCACTTCTAGTGATCTCCGTCTTTTCTGTATATGGCGCCGATGGAACCGTCGGACTGTCCACACTCTACGGGCGGACACAACCGTCGGACTGTCCACACTCTACGGGCGGACACTCTGCCGGTAAAGTTTCTATCCCTTGCTCAAATGTGCCGACCACCAAGTGTATCACCTTGTGCAAATGTGTGTTAGCATATTTTCACAAACATTTTCAAGGATGTTAGCACTCCACTAAATCCTAAATGCATATGCAATGAGTTAGAGCATCTAGTGGCACTTTGATAACCGCATTTTGATATGAGTTTCACCCCTCTTAATAGTATGGCTATCAAACCTAAATGTGATCACACTCGCTAAGTGTCTTGATCACCGAAATAAAATAGCTCCTATTATTTATACCTTTGCCTTGAGCCTTTTGTTTTTCTCTTTCTTCTTTTCAAGTCCAAGCGCTTGATCATCACCATGATATCACCATCATCATGTCATGATCTTCATTTGCTTCGTCACTTGGAATGTGCTACCTATGTCATAATCACTTGATAAACTAGGTTAGCACTTAGGGTTTTATTAATTTACTAAAACCAAACTAGAGCTTTCAGCGGTGACCATGAAGGTCAAGCTCAGAGCCCGATGACTCTGGAATGCCATTGACAAGGGCACCGACAATGAAGAAAACGACATATCAGTATTGGAGGCTATCCTTGCTGCTGTGCCAATGGAGTATAGGGAGCCGTTAGGGACGAAGAACTCTGCTAAGGAGGCATGAGAGCCTATTACAGCGATGCGTGTCGGCTCCGACCACACAAAGAAGATGACGGCCCAGCTGCTGAAGCAGGAGTACGCTACCCTAAAGTTTAAGGATAGTGAGTCGGTGGAGGACTTCTCCCTCTACCTATAGTCGCTCATCAACAAGCTGAGGAGCCATGATGTCACCATCGATGAAGAAGAGATGGTCTCCAAGTACCTCCACTCCGTGCCGTTGAAGTACATCCAGATCGCTCTCTCCATAGAGACGATGCTGGACTTGTCCACCCCTACCATTGAGGATGTGACAGGCCGTCTACGGATGGTGGACGAGCGCATGGAGCAGGCCACAGCAACGATGGACAACGGCAAGCTACTGCTGACAGAGGAGGAGTGGGCTACCCGAAAGTAGTTCAAGAAAGCCTCCTCTAGTTGCGGCGGCGATGGCAAGCACCGCGACAAGGCTTCTTCAGAGAAGAAGAAGAAGGTCAGCCCAACACCTGCCGGTGCTATGGGAAGACGGGTCATTGGGCAAAGAAGTGCCCAAATCACAAGCAAAAGAAGAAGGTTGAGGCTCATTTAGCATAGGCTGATGAGGATGATGAGGCCACTCTCCTGATAGCGATGTTGCACACAGTCAAGTCGTGTGATAGCTGCCTAGCCAGAAAGCAGAAGAGACTGCCATTCCCAAAGGTGGCCAAGTATCGTACGACGGACGCTCTCAAACTCATCCACGGCGATCTCTGTGGGCCAATCATGCCAGCCACAAACGATGGTCGGTGGTACTTCCTCCTGCTCATGGATAATTGTAGTCGCTATATGTGGCTACAACTCCTGATGAGCAAGGACGAGGCGACGGAGGCGATCAAGAAGTTCAAGGCGCGCGTGGAGGCAGAGAGCGGCAAGAAGCTACGCGTGCTGTGGACTGATCGTGGTGGCAAATTCACTTTGGTGGAGTTTGCTACGTACTGCGCGGATCAAGGTGTGGTACGACACCACACCATGCTATACTCACCACAGTAGAATGGCGTGGTGGAGCGGTGGAACCAAACGGTGGTTGACATGGCTCGATCCATGATGAAGGTCAAGAGCATGCCGGCAAGGTTCTGGGCTAAGGCGGTGACCACGGTGGTGTTCATCCACAATCGTGCGCCCACAAAGGCCCTAAAGGGTGTGACGCCATTAGAAGCTTGGTTTGGGCGCAAGGCATGCGTGTCTGACCTCTCGACATTCGGCTACATCAGTCATGTCAGGGAGACGAAGCCGGTCCTCACCAAGCTAGAGAACAGGAGCACATCGATGGTGCTCCTAGGCTACGAGGGAGATACCAAGGTGTACCGGCTCGACGATCCACATGGAGGCAAGGTAGTTGTCTCACGCAATGTCATGTTCGACGAGAAGGTAGCCTAGGACTGGGACAGTCCGGGCACGGGGGAAGCTGGCGGCTTCACCAGCACCTTCGTCGTCAAAAGCACTTGATCATCCACGGTGGTGGAGACGCTGGAGAGGAGGTGCCGACCACTCCAGCAACAGAGGCGAGCACTCCTAGGGTGGTACCGAGCACTCTGGGACTGGTGCTGAGCACTCTAGGAGTGGTGCCGAGTGGTCCTGCAGTGGTGATGACCACTATAGGACAGGTGTCGAACGCTCCTGTAGCGGAGCCGAGAGGTCTTGCAGTGGTGCTGACCACTCCAAGACTGGTGTGGAGCACTCCTGCATTGGTGCTAACCACTCCAGGAGTGGTGACGAGTGGTCTAGGAGTAGTGACGAGCACTGTAGCCGGGGTGCCGAGCACTCCAGGTGTTATGTCGACCACTCTGACGGAACAGGGGACTCAATCGACGCCGATCGAGTTCGCCTCACCTCCAAGAGACATCATAGAGTTTGTGGATGCTTTCCACCATGGTGAGGAGGTGTGGTTCCACAGGTAGGACGACATCATCAGCGGCATAGGGTCCTAAGGCCAGGTGGGTCGGCTGCTCAATGACCTAGAGCTACTTCTCGTCAGTGTAGAGGAACCACCCACATTCGTGCAGGCCGAGCGCAATGCAAATTGGCGATGGGCGATGCTGGAGGAGATGAAGGCGATCGAGGAAAATAAGACTTGGGTGCTTGTTGATCCACCTCTAGGATGCCGTCCGATCGGCCTGAAGTGGGTGTACAAGGTCAAGCGGTTCGAGCGCGGTGCCATTGTCAAGCACAAGGCGCGCCTCGTCACCCAAGGCTTTGTCCAGCGTGAGGGCATCGACTTCGAGGAAGTCTTTGTACCGGTAGCACGCATGAAGTCTATCCGACTGCTGCTGGCTTTGGCAGCAGCAAAGGACTGGCGCGTTCATCACCTAGACGTAAAATTAGCCTTCCTCAACACCGAGCTGGCGGAGAAGGTCTTCGTCAGGCAATCTTTGGGTTTCGCCATCAAGGGAGCGGAGCACATGGTGCTCTAACTGCACAAGGCATTCTACGGGCTACGACAGGCCCCACAAGCATGGAACGCCAAGCTTGACGCCACGCTGGGCGAGCTTGGGTTCACGCGGTGCACAACCGAGCACGCGCTCTACACGTGGCGATTGGGGAAGGAGGAGCTCATCGATGGCGTATATGTGGATGAGTTGATCGTCACCGGTGCATGTGCGGAGGACATCGACAGCTTCAAGTGCGAGATGGTGGCTCGTTTTCGAATGAGCGATCTTGGCGCGCTCTCCTACTACCTCGGCATCAAGGTGAGACAGGGGAAGGAGGTGCTCACGCTTGGTCAGAGTGCGTACGCCTCAAAGCTGTTGGAGCGGAGCGGCATGGCTGAGTGCAAGTCGTGCGTGACTCCGTTGGAAGAGCGGTAGGCCAATACCACGGCGAAGATAGATGCAACACTCTAACGGAGCATCATCGGCGGTCTACGCTACCTAGTCCATACTAGGCTGGACATTGCGTTCGTCGTGGGCTACGTTAGCCGCTTCATGGAGGATCCCCGAGAGGATCACTGGGCCGCGGTGAAGCGGTTGCTGCGCTACGTCAAGGGGACGGTGGATCAAGGGATCATCTTCCCCAAGACCGGCGGAAGTGGGCTACAGCTCACTGTGTTCAGCGATGCAGACATGGCGGGGGACATCGACGGACAGCGGAGCACCTCTGGCGTGCTCGTCTTCCTCGGATCAGCTCTAATCTCATGGTTGTCATTGAAACAGAAGATGGTGGCACTGTCCACATGTGAGGCAGAGTGTGTGGCGGTGGCCACAGCGGCGTGCCAAGCTATGTGGCTGCGCCGGCTACTGGGCGAGCTGACCGGTGTGGAAGCTCACCCACCAACACTAATGGTGGACAACCAGCCTGTCATCGCCCTTGCGAAGAATCTAATTCTCCATGACCGGAGCAAGCACATCGACATCAAATTCCACTTCCTCAGGACTGTGTCGATGGAGGACAGATCGTCATCGAGTTCGTCGAAACTGGTCGTCCTCACCAAACCGCTCGGCCGTCTTCGGTTCACGGAGCTGAAGAAGATGATCGGCATTGTGGAGGTTCTAGGGTTAGCAGCAGAATTAGGGAAAGAATTGTAAAGTAATCTGTTGCTCTCTCATTTGTGAACGTGCGGCAAGGGCATGCGCCGAAAGGGCTCCCTGCTGCTGCACTATAGCCGCGGCAGGGGCAGGCGCCGAAAGGCTCCCCTGCCGTACTGTAGCCACAGCAGGGGCAGCCGCTAAAGTCAGCCCTGCTGTCATATCTAGTCACTGTAGCAGCATGATAGCCTAGCATGTCTGTGTACTAGGATTATATAGGTAGAGTTGTATATATAGCTTTTCACTGCAACTCAGTAAAGAGAGCGAGTTCAGTTTTGATATCTCCTCTGCAGAACTGCGGCCAACGCTGATGCTTGTGCTGTGTGTGCGCGCGCTATTCTTCCTCCCTTCTTCTATCTCTAGCCATAGTGTGTGGTCGATAACGTCAGTGAGCAATCGGCTCACAGTGTGGAAGATCCAGATGCCAACAATATAGCCAGCTACTTCCTTCGGCTTCTCGCTGAGTTCTTCTTTCTATCAGAGAACCTGTATGTATCTAGCAGCCACAATGGCAACGGCGAGCTAGTGCCTAGTACCGGTGCACATCAGAGCATGTGATGGAATGGGGTCCCTGCATTGTTCAGGTGATGTCCAGGTCCAGTCATCCGAGCTCTGGAGCCTGGCCGGGTCGACTGCAGGTCGCCTGCCTGCGACGCAGCAGCCGCCTGCCGCCGGCCTTATCAGGCTCCGTTTGGTCGGGTTACCTCGTGCTCCGGCTCTACACTATAGTGACACTGTAGCCAGAGCTATGGGAGCCAGAAAAATGAGCTTTTACGGCTCCGGTGGTGTCAGTGAGAGAAAAAAACGAATTCGGCAGCGAGAGCCGGAGACGTCCGGAGCCCGACCAAACAGGCCCTCAAACTGGCGTTTCGCTGCAAAAGTGCGCCATGGTGGCATGGTTCTCGCACGCGTCAGGCCAAGAACGGCGGCGCTTGGCACCCTCTTCCTCTTCCGCCGCCGCCGGCGGCAGCCGGCAGGCATCCACCCATGAGCCAATCCTCATGGAGTTCGTGCTTGCTTTCCAGTGCTTCGATCGCCGAGCACGGGAGGTTCAAATGCCCTCCTATTTGCATTTGCATGGTGCAGACTTGATGTAGAGTAGCTTAGCGAGTGCGTCACCAACTCACCATGATCACGTACTTTAGTGCTTAAACGCATTACTGTAATTAGCGAGTGCGTCACCTAGAAGAAGGCCAACCCGAAAGCAGCACTCGAGTACATCTAGTGACAACAGAAGGGTGGCCTTTATTTAGGCGATCTCACTACGTCGTCAGAGTGAGGTCACTGCCACGTGCTTCAGATATTTGGATGTCGTTCGTTGGCAGTAGGCCTGTGGCAAAAGAAATATGGGACAGGCCGAGACCGAGCACAAGCCCGGCACAATTTCAGCCTGCCTGCCTGGCCTAGTAACTTCGACAGGCCGGATCCTAACCGTAGCAGGCTGGGCATCAGCAGAGGTTTTCATGCTGAAAGAAACCATGCGTTTGGCAATGCTGGGAAGACAAGCATAGGCGCATAGCAACTGCGCGTCTGCACGTTCCTGTTATCCAGTCCAATCCACACTTCAGTCACATAAGTTCCCATCGTTCTCAGTAGCCTTTCGATTGGAGAGCCGTGACACCTGACAGGAAGCTAACCTAACAACCTAGCTGCAGTTGCTTCGGCCATTAAATTGACCAAACACAAGACATCACAGATCAACCAGCTGCAAGTCGTTTACTTGAGCAATCATCGAAATTTAAGCGACGAGAAACACAATAGTCCAACTCCAGATTACAACCAAGTCACCAGAGCATGAAAAACCATATTATACGGCAGCAGTACCAATCAGCCACATAGCATCCGGCACCATGAGAGAATAATGGGTATGACGAATCTGTAAATGTTTTATGATATCTGAGAAGGGTATATGCAGATCAAGCAGAGCCCTTGAGCTTCTTGGCGATGCCTGCGAAGTACTTCCCCTGGTGGAAGGCGTGCTCCAGCTCCACCTCACTCGGCCACCTCGAGCCGTCGGCAGCAAACGTGCCGGCGCCGTAGGGGCTGCCACCCTGAACCTGGTCCATGCCGAACAGCTTGGCACCGAAGGTGTAGCCCACAGGCACAAACACCATGCCGTGGTGTGTCAACTGGGTAATCGCTGTCAACCTGAATGAAAAGAGTAACAAACGAAATGTTGGTCTCATGATCTTTGGACATCAGGCCTGGTGCTCGTGTAATTGTAACCATGTGTGGAATGGCACTTACGGTGTAGTCTCTTGGCCACCACCCTGGGTTCCAGTGCTGAAGAAGATGCCAGCAGGCTTGCCAGCAAGGCTCTGCTCCCTCCAGAGTCCACCAGTAGCATCGAAGAACGCCTTCATTTGCGCTGCCATCATTCCAAACCTTGTCGGAAACCCGAAGAGGATTCCATCAGCTTCTGCAAGTTCTTGCGGTGTGATGACTGGCGCATCAGGCTTAGGGGGTGCGCCCATCTTTCCAAGCACTTCCTCAGGGAGAGTTTCAGGGACCTGAAGATGCAAAAATTTAGAAGTGGTATCAGCAATTCATGTCCAGATTTGCATTCATGAACTGTTAGAGCATTCCAGATAACTTATGTACGAGTCTCGGGGCACTTAAGCCAGACGAGTGTGGAAATACCTATTCATGATCAGGGCTTACCTGCCATATTTTAGCCTCAACACCTTCAACAGATAAGGCACCTTTCTTGATCTCTTCAGCTAGTTTGCCAACATGTCCATACGTGGAGTAGTACCTGTTGGAAAACTGATAAATTGTTTAACAGGTTCTGCTCCAAGTATTCAAGTAGCAAAATGGATTAACCTTTTCTTCTGAGTTCCAACTTACAATTGTCGCAAAAAAAAGAAAAAAAAGAAAAGAGAGTTCCAACGTATAATTATTAATATTGCTCTCAATTTTACCATCACAATCCATATGTAACTAAATTATGTTTCATACTTTACAGAAAATGTGTTTTGAGCTAAAGAACAAATCCATCAATAAATTGGTAGGGCAGTGTCCATGCCCTGGTTTCCTTTTGAACACATCCTATATTCTGATACTCATACTTCATACAGACACATCATTCAACTACTCCATAAAGTGCTTTGTTTTGTTGCCTTAGTGTTATAGTGATGAAAGAATCAATCCTAGAAAAGAAGATATGTACAGACAAACCAAATTCAAGAATACATTATTTTGTGAGGATTAGTGACATGAAAGGAAATAAAACTGAGTATATCTTCTTAGCTACGATATCACTTTCAGCTTTATTTTCTTCTAGAAAAGATGGTCTGCAACTCTGCATACAGCGGGCCAACAAAAAAGTATATCACAAGCAAGAAGCTTGGGGAAGCCCCACATCTAGAAGAAATTTATACATATGTTGCTAAACTTATCTATAGGTGCAGCAGTGCATATAATTTATACATTCAAGTAATTCAGGTCTTCAGAATTGCTGAACTTTCATTCTGGTGGTTAAAAAGCCTGATGATGAAGACTATCAAATCATAAATGTTCCTCAAAAACTCTTATTACAATAGACAATTTTACAACTGCTACTTACCTGATTAACTATTTAATTAACAACTGAACTGGACAAAAAGAGACATGATATAGGCAAAGAGAATATGTCTTGCTAGCGCAAATAAAGTCTGCAGTTAAAAGTGTGCTCCATTAATCAAATACTTAGGGCTCAAGTCAACACTTAACTTGATGCGCACAAATGTTAAATATGTTTTTACTATTTCATGCTAAAGTTCACTGTACAGCTACAGCAGGAATTGATCAACAACTCTGTCTAAAGGAAATATAACAAAAGCCTATATGATGGCCTTTTCATTTTGCCTTAGATGTTATGGGCCAATTGTTTTTTTTTTTCGAGAACGTGTCCGTTGACACGTGTTTCATTAAGAGGGTATGGACCAATTGTTTTTTATCCTCATAAAGAATTGCTTAGACAGCTAGAGATATGGAGAAAAGAAATAAAGATCCAAAGTGTTGGCGAGGCACTGGGAAGCAGCAGGACTTGCACATATGAATGTGCCATTTAACGGTAAAAAGGTGATTTTTTTTGGTAGGGAACCCACATCACAAAAAGGGGGCATCCACCATGTCAAAAGAAAAGGGCGCATCCGCATAAATCACATATTTCCAAAAAGAAAAGCAGAGCCATTCCATTTGATTTGTCACAAAAGGTAGCAAAGATATGCAATGGAGGTAACATCCAAAATGCTCACAACATTTTTGTGCATATAGAACACAGAAACTCTTTTTTTTAGAGCAATGACAGGTGCTCTGCCTTTTCATTAAAGTAGAGAAGGAATACGTGCACAATCTTCAGGCTGATATAAACTCTCATCTTAAGGTAAGGCTAGAATTCTCATGTTGGTGTCAGAAAAGGGGAACAGAGCATTATATATTTTGGCTACCACTGTGCAGGGTTTCATCTACAATGTCTACGTTTCTAAAGAACACAATAGTATTGTTGGGGGAAAAAAAGAACACAATAGTACAAATGGGTCACTTTCAGATCAATATGATACAGGCAGGTGGATGTGATAAGTGCTTAGAGTAGTCTTAGTATCATAAACATAACTAGCAACGCATCGATGTCAATCTTTTGAAAACAAAATAGAGAATTGACAGCTAGGCATCTTTGATAGAATACGACGAAGAGCAAAATTGGTCTGGAAGCAAGAACCTTCTTTTCAATAATCCTAGCCACAGTTATGGACTTGACGGGGTAAAATAATAGTGGCACTAATTTCCTTTCCGGGCCAATCAGCAAGGCTGACAAAATTGGACCTCCGGTGCATAGGTGTGCAGAGAAAAGCAAAGAAAGGATGGGCACGATTAGCGCAGGAGCCCACCACTATTTGGCTCCATTAATCAGCCTGTTCGCTTGTTCGTATTTGGCTTATCAGCCAACGTTTTTCTCTCACACCAAGACAGCCACCGGTACTTCCAGCCATGGCTTGCCAAAGCAGCCCAAACCAACCTGGCAAATAAGGAGGCATCAATTCCGTCAAGGACACAAACCTACCGTCATGATTGAGACCCTGTGTCCTGCGGATAAAAATAAACACCGGCGCACTAGAAGTCCCAGCATATTCCTCCCATTTCTTTACCAATACTGCAGAATCATCAGTGTACAGAGTGGAAAAATCGACCTCGTTTATCGATTTTATCGCGAAAAAAGGAATTAAGAATCAGAATTGGAGGCATCCTACATCTGAATTCCTAAAATCGACGATTCATCTCGAGAATTCTTCCCGTAAAGACTATACTTCGAAAACTCTGATGCGATTCGATCACAGTCTAAACCCTAACAATCAAGAATAACACCATGAACGACACTGGACAAGTATTAAGGCACGGATATACAATCGGAAACAAGAAATTAGAGCCTGAAATCAGGATGTTCTTGCCTATCTATAAAAAAAAGAAGAGGAATTTTAGGGAGCGGGCGACGGAGACCACGGGAATAACCATCAATTCCAAGAAAGGAGTGGTGGCGATGCTTACACGACGTAGACCTTGACCGCCATTGGAGAGGGTTCGGAGCTCCTGTGGCCGGAGGGAGATCTGGGAACTCCTGCAGCGGGCTGGGGCAGAGCAGGGGTGTTGTGCGGAATGGATCGGCGCTCCTGCCTTGGTAGTGGTGTCAGTTTACGGCCAGTGGAGAGAGTATTTATAGGCAGGGATGCTGCTCTGGTTTGACCTCCAATTGGCAGTCAAGCCTCTGCTTCCTTTTCTCTAGTTTTTTTTAAAAAAAAAAAAAATGGCTGTTTTCCCCTCCGTTTACCCTTTTTCTCTTCGATTCGACGCCAGGTTCATCCAAATGCTTCGCTTTGGCAGATTACCCAGCCGGTTTCCGTGTGGAATGCGACGGTCATTTCCTACCCTTTTTCTCCTACGAGGCTACGATGAATCGGCTGGTCCGACGCTTGGACTCCAAATGCCAAACGAAGTAGACCAAATTTCACGTCAGTGGGGTCGGATTCAGACTGTCGGCACGTCTTCTACGAGATTCTATACGCATTTTGTTCATAGACGTATTACGTATTACGTATACAGCATTACTTGTGTGGACTGAAAAGTGCTACCATTCACATGGAAATAAAAAAAACAGAAATTAAGGAGTGGACGTATTTCTTTTCTCTTTTTTTGAAGTTTTAGGGAAAACGATTTCCCACTTCGTAAGCATTGCGACAGGATCCTCAGGGTTCAAAAATGGTTACAGCTCAATTTTGACGCACAAGCCTGACAACGAGGACTTTAGTTCATTCCAATTATAAGACATTTTGGTTTAGAAACATATCTTTTGTTATGTACTTATATATGTACATTATATCCAGATACATAGCAAAAACTCCCTCTATTCTAAATTATAAGATGTTTTAGTTTTTTTTAGAAAACATATCTTTTGCTATGTACTTAGACCTACGTTATATCTACATACATAGCAAAAGCAATGTATTGAAAAGACAAAAGCAATGTTTCTAGTCATAGAGAACAAGCACCAACCTACTATATTTCAAATGCCGTTTGTTTGGTAGCTCTTATGTCACAACTGAAGTTGCAAGTTTTTTTTCTTAGTTATATTTGGTTTCTTTTCTTTTCTTCGACTAATAAAAAATAGTGACAAATCTCTTGCGATCCTTTTGAAAAACTATATTTCATATGTCTAAATTTAACATTTTTCATATGATGGGTTAAAACATCAAACATCAATGTTTGGAACATTGAAGAACAAAATGTACGCATTAACATGGGAGCTGCAATACTATGTTTCATGCTATGCCCATCTATTACATCAAACAATGGCCCTGTTTGGATACTCTAGCTCGGCTAGAGGTAGAGCTAGTTTCTAGCTTTAGACTAGCCCTGAACTAACTCTAGCCCAATAGATGTTTGGATGCAAGGGTTAGATTAACAATAAATGTACTTTTCTAATCATTTGGCTCATTTAAACCATCTTTACAGCCGGATTTGGTGTGGCAGGCTCTTGTGTGGCCTCCTCCCGCACACTGACCTGCGGGCGCTGGAGACCCACTTGGAGGCGCGAAATACGCTGTCCACACGTTCTACCAAACACAAGCAAATTGCAGTCGCGCAGCGCTATCAGAAAACGCCCCCTGCAGCGTCTCAGGCATGGCAGGGGGCCCCGCGAACCGCTGGAAAGCAACTGCAGCCTTCACGGCTCCTGTCTGTCACTCTAGTCTGTAGCGGCATGAACCACGCATGCTTACATTGTTCTGGCAGCTTGAGGAGCAGCCCGTTCGTGCCCGGCAACACGAGGTGAAAACTGTGAACCCAGCGGATTTCTGGTCGCTCGGCTAGGACGGCCGGTCACCGCGAAAAAGCGTCGCGAAGGCATCCGTTGGTGCGCTCGGCGTGGGAAGCGATGAGGGGATGGGAGTCGCGAGGATCCAGTGCGGGTGGAGTAATAAAAAAATAAGAGTTTTCAGTGGGCCCCACCAGAACTAGCCCAAATAATCACCTCTTTTGGAGGATAGTTTTTTAGGGTGGGCTAGTTGCAAATAACCCACTCCAACCCTTCTGTTTGGATACTTTTGGGCTAGTTGAGCTCAAACTAGCACAAACTAGCTCTAGCCCCTGGATCCAAACAGGGCCAATAATGTCCTCAAGATCATGTGAGTTATATGTGTTTGTTAAGGCCCTATTTGGTTTTGCCTATAATCACCGTGCCACGGTGATTTTTTTCAATTCTAGATTACGCTAGTCTAAAGTTTTGAAAATTAGAAATGATCAAAAAGTTTGGTGAGGTTCTTATTTTTTCCACCAAGAATCCGATTATATAAGAAAAATAGCCGTGAAACGAACCAAAATTTTTGGACACCTAGAATATAGGAGTGCCCGCAATGTATTCTCCTCAAGAAATAAAATAAAGGCTGAGTTCGGTAAGGACAAAATATCTTTATTAGTTAGACAATATACAAGGCTGAAATATAATTACCACAATTTAATTACTACTCTTTTTTGGAAATTTAATAACAAACAATAAATAAATAGTAAAAAAGATGGAAGAACATGCACATGGATGAACCGCTGGAGCAAGCATCTCCAAGAGTACCCAATAATCCTTCCCGATCCATGATTTTTAGAAAGAATGAAAAAAAAATATCAATCTCTAACAACTCCCAAACTCACCTCCCAATCCTTTGGCACTTGGGGAAAAAACCTGCTCGCACGTAAAGATGCGAGGTCGTGTGTATCTTCTCCGCAGCGATCCAAACGCCCGTATACTATGGCCAATCTAAAGGTCGAAGGGCGGAAAAAGAATAAAGAGTAGAAAAATAGTTCCTGATGCAAATGTGCGAGAGAGAAAATATATATATAAAAAGTGGTTAGGATAATTTAGATATAGTATATGATTCTTGATGTAAAATTGTCTTCTATATTTTAGGAGTGAAAACTCTTAGAGATAATCTTATTTATTCCTCCTAATAATTTTTGGCGAGTTGAAAAACAAAAGAAATTCGTAGGAACTCAGATGCTCACCTACCCCGTCGCCAACCCTATTATCTAAAGCGCCAAAAAAGACAGTGAATTTCAAGTCAAAAGAGATTTGGCACGGTGGATGTTATTAGCCGGTTGCCATTTCGCTGGACCTGTCTTGTATGGGCCAGCGTACGCAAAATTGTAAAGCCCCCCTGTTTCAAGCGCATATGTGCCGGCCGCATGCGTATGGGACAGCAATGCATGACGACTTTGGTAGTTTGGCTGTACCGTACTCTACCGCCGCAGCTGTCTTGTTGTCATTTAATACGTATCACATGTCTGCAGCCTGGGCCCTGGGGAGTCCATGGCCGAGATCGTCTCCCCGGTCATCGTCTCGCACCGTTTCCCGGATTTCACGTGGCACGGTCTAATCGTAAGGATCGCGTGAATTGCTTGGTAGACCGGGAGGAGTATTTGGATCGCACGTGGATATTATGCAGTCTAGCTGATGAAAACAAGAGGTTCGTGGTTTTGAGCATGAGATTAATAATTTTTCAAAAATGAGCCTGAGATTTTTGCCGACAACCCCGGACGCTTCTTGCCCCCGACCCGGAGGCTTCCAGCAGCTTTGAGGGCGCGGCGGCGTCGCCGAAGAAGAATTTGGAGACAGCAGGATGGATGACGTACACGTACGGGGAGCCGGGGAGGTCAGGGTTATATTTTATTTATTTAGAGAGTGTTCAGCTGCACTTTAAGTCGATTTGTTCGGCTTATTTTTTTTAGCCGAAACTATGTTTTTCTCTCACAACGTTCCAGCATAAATAGTGTTTTTTAATCTCAGCCGATCACTCTCTAACTTCCTGGTCCTGGCCGGGTGATCCGCATCGACGATGGCATGCCGTAATCCAAAGCGTGGAAGAGGGAAGTAAATAAATCGATGTGTACGTACTGAACATGACTTCATTTCCTTTAATTATACTCCTAATATGCAGGTAGACAGAGGCAGGCCAATGCATTGCATGAGATGCTGCGGGGTTGAGGAGCAGGCGCAGGCAACGACGGCGCATTTGGTAGTTGTTGCTAGTTTGCTAACGGCACCGTCGTCGGCAGCTTCGTCATGCCCAGTTACAGTCGCCCACGGAAACAGGCTTTCGCAGGTGAGGTAAGCACAGCGGCAGCGTGACGACGGACCGAGCGGGTCACCCGCCGGCTCCGCGCATCGGACGGAGCCGCAGCCGCTCGCGGCGGCATCATGACCTGCGCACAGCGACGCCGGAAAGAGAGAGATCTCGGGCTTTGGCGCGCCCTTTGGGCCCAACCCGCCAACCGCCCGGGCCCGGCCGTCGTAAACGCCACCAACCAAGGAGAACCAGGGCATCAGATCCGCCGAGTGCCACTGTGCTGTGTGCCACACTGCCACTGCACGCACACAACAGTGCATGCAACATAGCCGCCTCGTCTCCATGCGGCATGCCCAAAGCGCGCACCGCCCGCGAAAACGCCACGCGAGCTACCCGTCCTCGACTCCTGATGTGTTCGGCTGCTATCTCCTCTCCTTTATTACCCGTGTGGCCGGCAGTGTGTCCTCGAGAGGGGCCTGGCTGGCACGTGGCCAGCCGGCCGGCATCACATCGCCTGCACTATAAATGATCGAGTGATATCGGGACACGACCACTTGATGGAATCGGATCATGGATGGTCACCTCGTCGGCGACCCGAGGTTCTGGAAAATTAAGCACAACCCCCATGACGTCCAGTGACAAGGAGAATACGTGCGCGGCCTACTTGGATTGGCCTTCCAAGTCTCCGAACCAACCGGCGTGGCGCCTCCCTCTCCAATCCTGGACAGCGTGACGGCAAATAAAGCTCATGTCATGTGTGCGGAGCTGCGGACTGATGATGGATTACTCCGCCGCAAGTCGAGGCCTTCGCTCTCCAGGGCGATCCCTCATGTCATGTGTGCGGGGCTTTTTCATGTCGAGCTTCCGCGATCGAGAGGAAGGGTGGAGGGCGGCGGGGATCCAGACTAAATAGTCATGGATGTCACTTTTGTTAAGAACATGATCATTAGCCTTATTTCCCTTAGGTAAACAATATACGTTAGTGTTGAATTTTAAAAAATATATTGCTATCAAGTGACATCACCAAAATGGGCTCAAGTTAAGATCTTATTTGGATTTCATAAGAAAATGAGTAGAAAAATGAGAATGAGATCCAAACGATTGGATTCTAAAATAAGATTATACTTATTTGGAGAATCTTGCTATTTGGAGATTTTCACTGTACAAAGGTAATGATCAGCGTGAGAGTGAGATTCAAAACACCTCTTTTTTTTTCTAAAATCTACAGTTTATATCATTATCTATAATCACTATAAAAATAAGATCCATATAGGACCTAAATTGTACTAGAGTTAAACCACATGGCGCAAATTGCGTGTAGCACTTTCCTAGTTCTTTCAACGATAACGACAACGAACTGGGTTGTTTATCACAAAAAAATCGAGTGAGACTAAAATCGGCAAAAGTAAACAAAGAGTTCGGAGGTGGGCTGGCCCACGCAGAGATAAGGAACGGCAGGCCCAAGAAGCTGGATTATCTCCTTCTCTATACTTATTTTGGCCCAGTCTTGGCACTACTAGGCCATCCAAAGTCGCACAACGTAGTTGGGCTGCAGGCTGCTCTACCACCTCCATCCATTTCTTCTTTGAAAAAAGTCTATCTATAACATGATAACATCCCATGGCCCCCTCAACTACCATGAGAGTCCGATCTGTCTCTTCTACATCTTTAAAATCGGATCTTTAGATTTGCTCAGTTTTTTAATTGTTAGATTTAACTTCCTGAACCCAGTTTTGAAGCCATTCTACATGGCATCACGTCAGTCACGAGGGAGGTAAATTGAACTTCCGCAAAAGTTTAGAGGTTATTGGACTTTAAGAAATATTTTTCAAAAAATTATCCAAGTAGTTTTCTGAAAAATACGCATTTAAAATATTAAAAGCTGATTTAATCTTAGAAAATTTGTTTTAACTTAGAAAAAATATGAAACTTGTTTCATTCTTTTCTAAAACCATGCTCTGTGTTTTTCTTAGCTAGACACCGAAATATAGAGCATGATTCTAGAAAACGCATGAAGTCGGCATCCTGAGCACCTCCAAGTTGCCTTCCTGCTCGTAAGAGCACCTCCAAGTTGCCTTCCTGCTCGTAAGAGATGAGGTTATACGGTGTATCCGCTGGTTTCATTCTATAAACCAAACAAAAAAAAGTAGTAGTTGAAGGACAGTTCATGACTAGACCAATTGTCGATCTAGTTCTTTTGAATGATTCTGGGATTAGGTTCATAATTTCATCCAAAACGGGTGACTTTTCGAAAATATTGGCTTAGCTGCTGTATGCTGGGCTCTTTTGAGAGCTAGAAATCATATTTGTTTTATAGGAAGAACTCCTACTGAGATTGTTCGGCCTGTTGAAGAATGGAGCTGACATCTTCAAAGAAACGATGTTGCACTATCATCAGGAGGGAGAAGCCAAGGATCATGAACTAGCTAGCGCTGATTGCAACTGGAGGAACGATGGCCTGGAGTCCTTTGCAAGTTGTTTGTTTTGGACATTAGTTTGGCCTAGGCTTTCGGTTTGTGTTGCTTTGCCTGTATGTGGCGTCCTGGACTTTGTCGTGTTGGTTATGTTCGTTGTGTCATGTACTCATGTGTCTGACGTGTGGAGGGGACGCGGCGCGGACCAGTAGTACTTGTTAAGCTGAGCGTGCTAGGACTAGGAGCCTAGGAGGTAAGGAAGCCCTGTGTTCTCTGCTCTGTTTTTTTCTAGCTGTCGTTCTAGTTCCTGTTTGCTTTCATTGGAAAGCGCTTGCGTGCTAGACTCCATAATTTCGTTGCTTTTGTAATGTAATCCGGGCGTGCCCCGGCGAGGAAAAAATGACATCCCCAAACTCCTAACTTTGATACTATGCAAAAAGAAGATTCCCCATCACATCAAACTTGCGGTACATATATGGAGTACTAAATGTAGATAAAATAAAAAACTAATTGCACAGTTTGGTTGAACTTTGCGAGACGAATTTTTTTAGCCTAATTAGTCAATGTTTTGACAATAATTTACAAATACAAACAAAAAGTGCTACGGTGTTTGCCGTCGCATCCAACACTGTGCAGATGCAAAGTTCCGGCCGAACTAAACGGTGCCATGATTTACTTCTGGAAGACAGTTTGGAAGTTTGAAACTGAATGGCCTTTTGGCATTTGAATGGGACATGCTATTAATCAGGTGTCTGAAATTTGGCCTCGTCACAGGCGACCAACGTGAAACGATTGATGGGAAATCAACAGTAACTTTCTGCGCCCTTGGCCTACTGCTACCTGTCTTGGGGAGTTGTTATTTCTGAGGCCGTCAATAAAAATCAAGCCCAGAAGTGTCTGTGTCTAGTCTAGTCTATATTACAATGAAATACGCGCATAAGCGTGTTCTCAAAAAAAAAGTCTATATTACAATGTTTTTTCGATGGTTGCAAGAATTGCCAAGTATAGAAATACCCTCATCATCCAGGAGTCCCTTCCCTAATCTGAAATTCCCGTCGCCTGAAATCTCAGCAATTTTCAGGCACCTGAAGTGCAGGAAGAGTGTAATTGAATTTGCTTCTGAAAACCACATGCAATAGTGATGCTGAAACACCTGAGCCACAAAAAGGCGCCCTCGGCTCCTTGTCCATGTGTCCAGGGATAAGCCGCCACGCCCCCCTGGCCGGTGGCTGCCACTCCACACTCCACGACATTCACCACCACCACCCTATCCCTGCAGCTCCCGTCCAAAGCGCCAACGTGCATGACAGACGCCACTCGCGGTACCAACGCGGCGGCGGAGGCACTGGCGGCCCATCGTCGACGTCCGCGCCGAGCAATGGCGTCCCCGCTCCTGTGCGTCCTCCTCTACCTACTCCGCCACCTTGCGACCTGCCACGCCGCAACCGCGAGGGACACCATCACGCCGGGCAGCCCGCTGGCGGCCAATGAGACGCTGGTCTCGGGCGGCGAGGGCAACTTCGCGCTGGGCTTCTTCACCCCGCCGGGCGCCAACAGCACCTACCTCGGCGTGTGGTACAACAAGGTCTCCCTCCGCACCGTCGTGTGGGTCGCCAACCGCGAGGCCCCGATCGCGGGCGCAGTCGAGGACAACCCGGGCGCCACGCTCTCCGTCTCCGCCGGCGGCACGCTCGCCATTGCCGCGGGGAACAAGACCGTCGTGTGGTCCGTCCAGCCGGCGTCCAGGCTGGCGAGCCCCACCGCCCAGATCCTCGACAACGGCAACCTGGTGCTCGCGGACGGCGTCGGCGGCGCCGTGGCGTGGGAGGGGTTCGACTACCCGACGGACACGATGCTCCCAGAGATGAAGGTGGGGATCGACTACGTGAAAAGGAAGAACAGGACGCTGACGTCGTGGAAGAGCCCGTCCGACCCCTCCCCGGGCCCCGTCGCCATGGTGATGGACACCAACGGCGACCCCCAGGTATTCATCTGGAACGGCGGCGAGAAAGTCTGGCGCTCCGGCCCCTGGGATGGCGTCCAGTTCACCGGCGTGCCGGACACCGCCACCTACTCCGGCTTCACCTTCAGCTTCATAAACGATGCGCATGAAGTAACTTACAGCTTCCAGGTACGCAAGAACAACACCTAGTTCCATTTGGTTGCTTATTAGATGCAAGTAACCATCATCACATTATATATGGACGACGATGCAGGTGCACAACGCGTCGATCATCTCGCACCTGGGCGTCGTGAGCACGGGGAACTACGGGTTGCTGCAGCGTTCGACGTGGGTGGAGGCGGCGCGGGCGTGGAACCTGTACTGGTACGCGCCCAAGGACCAGTGCGACGCGGTGTCTCCCTGCGGCCCCAACGGCGTGTGCGACACCAACAACATGCCCGTCTGCTCCTGCCTCCACGGCTTCACCCCCAAGACCCCCGCCGCGTGGGCGCTGCGGGACGGGCGCGACGGGTGCGTGCGGACCACGCCGCTGGACTGCCGCAGCGGCACCGACGGCTTCATCACGGTGCACCACGCCAAGGTGCCCGACACGGAGCGGAGCGCGGTGGACGGGAGCCTCACGCTGGAGCAGTGCCGCCAGGCATGCCTCCGGAACTGCTCCTGCACCGCGTACGCCAGCGCCAACGTCAGCGTCGGCGCCGGCGGAGGGCGCGGCAACGGCGCCGGCTCCGGCTGCGTCATGTGGACCACGGGGCTCACCGACCTGCGCGTGTACCCCGACTTCGGCCAGGACCTCTTCGTCCGCCTCGCCGCCGCGGATCTCGGTACGTACGAACACCGCCCTCTGTACGTCCACTATGCGTTGGTGTCTCTATACGTAGTTTACGTCCACCATTGGTAATAGTAGTACCATGCTTCGCTGCATGGGATCTCCTATATTCGTATCAATACCGTTGTTCAGTCCTTACCAGCCGGAAACGTGGAATATGGCCACGTTCCTCGTTCCGGGACATCCACGTTCCTGATTAGAAAATATTTACGTTCCTACGTTATAAAATGACACTAAATTCTCGTTCCCGTTCTTTTTGGGAAACAAGGCTGCTAAGGTTCAGTCCGTCTAGAACAGAGTTGCCCCCACCTTTTTTCCGCTAATCGCCGTCGGTGACCACTGTCCCGCAAAGAAGACGGCGAGAGGCACCGAGCAGGGCGTCCTGATTCAGCTGATGGAGAGATGGAGGGAGGCCATGTGTTATCCGTTTTTATTGGAGTTGGAGGGACTGCTGCGAGATGCCGAATTGGTCACCACGAGCGATCATCTTTACGCTTTAACCCGTCCTCGTTACAGTACCCTTCAATTCCTTTATGTCCAACAATGTGAGACTGTAAGATGCTGAGATCGTGCAATAATAGTCGAGAGGGAGAAAGGTAAGAAAAGAAAAGAAAAAAAGAGCTTTTGTTGAGTGAGACAGCGGCCCCGTTGAGCGGCCCCTCGAGTACTTTCCAGAAGTTGAGCACTACCGAAAGCAGTAAGCTTTGGCTGCAGCAAAAGCCAAAAGATCAATGATAATATCATAGGAACTGTTTGGTTGTTGATCGCCGTTGCTGCAGCTGCAATAATACGTGCATCACCTGAGGGCCGAGGCACGTAGACTCTTGAGTCTGGACGTGCGACTTCACCGTGGAATACCGTGCATCACGTGAGGCATGTAGACCATTCGTTGCACAGGCTTCCAGTACCTGCCACCCGTGTACTGATGGGCTAGTTCGTTTCTCTTAATTAACGCTCATTTTCTGGACAACAGAAAGAACATCTAGCTTCATCTTCTTCTAAATAGAAATAGAGGAATCAGAACATATTATTACGAGGATCACATCGTACTGACAGAATAAAATCATAATTACTAGACGGAATTTACACAACAAATCACACTTATTACTCAATCCGTGAAATAAAATGGAATTCAAAGGATGCTAAAAACTCATAACCACATTCTCTAGCTTGCTACTTACCTGCAACATCATCTCTTCTGCTACTTAGGCTATTGTAATTGCGTTCAAAAACTGAAGCCAATGTGTTCCCTGAATAGAACATGTAAAAGAGTCTCAAGTCGTCATCCATCTGTCAAAAACAACTTAGATCTTTGTCAGCTAGATAGATCAATAGCTCACCGCTACACCTGTTAATAAAAAAGGATCTAAAATATTATCCCTTGTTCAGAGGTGGTTTAAGACCTAGCATCATGTGAACTACCCTCCATAGTAACCTGACATCAATCTTTTGAGAGGTGACATTTTAAATGCCATGGTTGGAGATTTAAAGGGTTTCTTGGCTTACTACAAAAATAGTAAGTCGTATCTCCATTCTAATTTCTCTTTGATATTTTTTTTCCCGAATGACACCTTTTAAAGAAACATATGAAGATTTTTATATTTAGAGGAATCTTTAGTTGCTAAACTATTTATGAAAACTTAACCCATTATACAAAAATATTACAGTATAAACAAACACATGGTTGTTAGTATGTGAGGTCCCTTTTGAGTTTCTGACGCAGTGACGTGTACTCCTCCTTTTATCATCCACTGATCGAAAGCCGAAAAGCGACAGGCAAATATCGCTTTTCGGGGTGCGCTCTGCTCAAAGAAGGACGACTGTTGCACACGTACGTACTTGTATGAGTGGCGAGAGGGCTGAAATAGAAAACTGGTCCTGCATGGGTGTTGCCTTTAAGCCTCTGTACTCTGTAGACCGGAGCACAGCTCAACTTGTGGGCACAAGAAGAATCTGGTGCTGGTAGGTGAAATCTCGTTTCGGAGAGGGTACAGTGGGAGGCGATGAACACTGATAGATCCACAAGATAAGCTAACCTTTATCATTAGGTGACAGATGGATGGGGCAGAAGTCGAAGCATCAATCATGTGAACAAGAATCATCAAGGAGGAGGAAAGCGGATAAACGTGGTAAGCGTTCCATAGAGAATCGTCGGGCTACGCGACGGCCCAGTCCCAGTAACTATACGAACTCTCCGACTAGGGACTCCGAGCGAGCCGACAGACTGCCCCATCCCATTTGACATGCATTCCACGTTTCTGTCAAGGCATAGGATGTTTGGACGACTCCACCAACTCTAACTTCACCATAGAGTAGAGTTTATGGAGCACCTTTTAGGTATTTTCTCAACTTTACCCCTTTTTTCTCGAACCACTGTTTCCTCCGTGGAGCCCAAATCGATTGGAACGCTCGCGATTCTGCAGCGTATTGGGCCCACACCGCACTGCAAACGGCCGCATGGGGCCGGCCCGGCGCTGATTGATGCTTTCCGAGAAGGCCAGAAGCAGATCACATGCACGTCAAACCCCACGGGTCGGTCCCCCGCACCGTGACCTGTTCGCTTAGCTGATAAGGCTGATTTACCGTTGCCAAGCGAACGGGGCGTCGTCGGCCGGTCGGCGTGCGCGAATCTACGGGAGATTCGGGGTTCGGCCAGTCGCCAGGCCACCTCCGTTCCACTCTCCGTACGACACGGGCAAGCAGCGCGGGCGCGGCAGGGGGCAGCCGCGCCCGAGCGCCTCTGGCCTCCTCTGCCCTCTGCTAGTGGCCTCTGCCCTTGGACGTCGGAGGCTGCCGAGCTGGGACACGCGCGCTCCTGCCGCTCCATGAGTTTTGCTCGGTGTTCTGTTGGTTGGACGGCTGGCGCAGCACGCCGAGGGCGCAGGGCCTTTCCGGTCTTGCCTCACTCTGAAAAGGACCTCGGATGCGCTGACGAAGTGATGATGCAGACCTGAATCAGCTGACAGATCTACGATGAGGGTCCATGCACGAATTGCTTACAGTAGCAAGTAAGGAAAGGCCAACAGCTAGCAGTAGCATCTCACCAAGCAACAGCGCCCCGGCAGGCAATTTGGGGCCGCCGTGTTCTAGCGCATCCCAAATCACAAAAGGCCACCAACCATTTCGATCCTACAGATAGACCCACTTGGCCGATGATCACTTCCATTTGCGAAACCAAGGTCCCATGCCAACGGATCTCGTCCCCGCTTGATTGTTGACGCAGCGGGCATGTGATGCTAGTTTGGCATGTCTCATCCAAGAATATATCGCATGCCATTACAGTGCTTTCGTCTGGATCCACCCTTCAGTCACATGATGCATGCAGAAAACCGAATTGAACGATCTCCCTCATCTACTAGACTTTCTTATTAGTATGAAAAACCGTTTATAACACAAAGAACTTGGAAAAGGCCTCCTTCCTCTAGGTCAATATATATGCTGAGAGTACTAACATTCATGCATGATTTTTATACAGATGTAGAAGCTAAATCAAGGGAGGCACGCATTAAAATCGCAGTTGGTGTCAGCGTCGCGGTGCTGGCGCTTCTTCTAGCAGTTGCTGCTCTCCTCATCTGGTCAAGAAGGAGAAGGCTAACAAGAACAGCCGGTAACAACACGCACTAAACTATCATCACACTTTGCCTGAAAGACACAAATACCTGAACAGAAGGGACAAACGACTATATATGTTTCTTGATGCTGTCCTGGCTTTTACATGGCAATATGTAACAGGATCAAGTAAATGGAGTGGCTCACGCAGCACCGGGCGTCGGTACGAGGGGAGCAGTCATGATGATGACCTGGAACTGCCAATATTTGATTTGGGGACAATTGCGGCTGCTACGGATGGTTTCTCGATCAACAACAAGCTTGGAGAAGGTGGCTTTGGACCAGTATATAAGGTGAAACTCTATAATCTATATGAACAGAGTCAGATATGCATATTCATGCTAACATTTCTTTTACAATTCTCCTATATCTCAGGTGCCTGGTTTTTTTTTGTTGTTATTTAGGCAACATGTAATTTTGTCATTATTTGGCCATTGAAAAAATTGTTCTCTGTCTCTTGTGAGTTGTCCTTTTAATTGTAACAGTTGTCTCTTATGAGTTGTTGTCTGAATATTCTCAAAAAATCATGCACCTAAAATATAGCAACTCCTTTCTAACAAGGAAAAAAAGTGGGATCAAGATGCTAATTGATTTCCAACAAAATTCATGATCTAAAGCAACTAAAGGAAACTATTTAGACTACTTGTTTGAGACCACCACAACTCTGCATATTTATCCCAAATGAACCAGAAGAGAAACGATGCCAATGCCCCTTTTTAGTTTTTTTAGTATCCTATTAACTCCTGAACTCCAGCCCTTGCATGGCTAATTGGAATAGTTTCAATCAATATTGCAGGGTAAACTCGAGGATGGAATGGAAATCGCAGTGAAAACACTTTCAAAGACATCTGCACAAGGTCTTGATGAGTTCAAGAATGAGGTTTTGTTGATAGCCAAACTCCAGCATCGCAATCTTGTTCGGCTTCTTGGATTCAGCGTTAGTGGACAAGAAAGGATGCTTGTTTATGAGTACATGGCAAACAAGAGCCTGGACTATTTCCTATTTGGTATAAGTCTCAACCTATCTTTTCTCACCATGAACATTTGATGATATATTTCCACAGCAAAAAAAATTAACCTCCTCCTGTATGTCAACAGAAAAAGACAATGTTGTACTTGATTGGCAAGTGCGGTATCGCATAATAGAAGGCATTACTCGAGGTTTACTCTATCTCCACCAGGACTCGAGATACAGAATCATCCATAGAGATCTCAAGGCAGCTAATGTTCTTCTAGACACGGAGATGACTCCCAAAATTTCAGACTTTGGAATGGCAAGAATATTTGGCAATGAAGAGACAGAAATTAATACCCGAAAAGTGGTTGGCACATAGTAAGTTGTGATAAAGGAATACTCATCATCATTCAAATACATTTTGCAGTACTAATCAAATTCGTGTGGCTCTTTTACAGTGGTTATATGTCTCCGGAGTATGCAATGGATGGAATCTTCTCTGTCAAGTCAGATGTATTCAGTTATGGAGTATTATTGCTGGAAATTGTTAGTGGTAGGAGAAACAGAGGAGTATACTCCTATTCAAACAACCAAAGCCTTCTAGGCCATGTAAGTGAGACAACTTACCTCATCTAGTGAATACCAGCTGTGTTTCTCAATAAAACTTCTGAAACCTGGTAACCATTTTTTTCTGCAGGCATGGAGTTTATGGAACGAGGAGAAGAGCATAGAGTTAGCAGATGAAAGAATGAATGGATCATTCAACTCAGACGAAGTACAGAAGTGTATCAGAGTTGGACTCTTGTGTGTGCAAGAGAATCCAGACGACCGTCCACTGATGTCTCAGGTGCTTCTGATGTTAGCTAGTCCTGATGCCACCTCACTGCCAACTCCTAAGCAACCTGGCTTTGCAGCTAGGAGAGTTCTAATGGAAACAGACACGTCATCAACCAAGCCAGACTGCAGCATATTTGACAGTGCAACAATCACCATGCTTGAAGGTCGATAGAAGTTATGACTAAGACACCTTATTGAAACCTAAACTACTAGGGAAATGTGTATTGTAGAGTAAATTTGGTGGCCTCTTCAGTATGTTTTGTGTGATTAAGCAGCAGAAAATTATATGAATATTAAATAATAGCAGCAGGTGTAGAATCTTTGTTGCTTTTATCTCCGACAAGTGACACGATGTCAGAAATTAAGAAAGTTTGCTAATATTACGAAGCACTTCATGTCAGTTCTAGTTCAGTACACTGAAGGACTCGATTCACTTCGTATGAGTGGTTCCGATGGCCAACTTGTGCGTATACAAAGTGAGCACCTGAGCAACTGTGTTTTTTCTAATTTCATCTCTTGCACCAACAGAATCAAACCACTTATTACGGTAAGCTATATAAAAGAAAGTCTATCTCAAAACTCAATTCTAACATTATTTGGCCATATAAAAGAAGCAAATTATTGCATCGCGGCTGCCTCTAGGATTCGACAAACTTGGATGACCCATTTCTTGTTGTCTTCACATGGCTATAACTGCGCCCGTTGATGTAACCAATATCTGCAAAAATGTTTTGGGTTGGCACTTGTTAAAAACAAATTCATTTCTTGTCAGCCATAATATTTTGAATGAACAGGAGGGGCAAAGCCCCTATTGTCAGCCATAATATCCAACAAACGGATGCACCTTCTATCAACAACTTATTTGAGATGCACATGTAATGATCTTGCTTAACACCTTGGGTGTTACACTGAGTTTTCCAGGGCATGGAGCTGAAGTAAAACTCAGAGGCCCTTGGTAAAATAAAAACTCTCAGTCACTGCTTATAATAACTAATGAGACTGAGTACAAAATACTACACCAATGATTAGTCTTTAGACCAATATAACAGAGAATGGGCTTTTAGACGATCCACAAAATCAGAATTTAGATAAACTAACGGATAGATTCTCAATTTTAGAATTTAGAAATTACGGAAAGAGAAAGGGAACCTACAGTGCTTACTTTGATCTTGTGCTGACTGGCAGCCTACTATTGTTGAATCATTCGCCTGCACGGAGTCTCGCCTCGTAGAATTGGCTATCGGCGGGTCGCGGTGCAGTCGGACTCTCTGAAAGGTGAGGCATCGCGACTTGTTGAGCTGCTGTCAATTAGCATACATCCTGATGTTGAGCTGCTGTCTTCTTAAATTCTTAGACTTTTGGGTCATATATACATATACATCCTGAATGCTAGCACTACATGTCAAAAGGTCATACCCCTGAATAAGATCGTTTTTCCTCGGTAATGCTTGGTTGAGGACGGACCGAGCCATGCGGCGTGATGAACAAGAAAAAAAAACCCTGCTTAATGAAAAACGTGCCGATGCACGATCTCGAAAAAAAGAACAAGAAAAAAAGAAGAAGGACGCATGTTGCAGTCACAGGGCTTGCACCAGTCCTTTCCACGGTCAGCGCATGGGAGTGTGTGTGGCCACTCGATCGGCGTGGGGTGCATGTGGAGCGTGGGGCCCATGCATGCCGGTGACCAAGAGATAGAATGACCGACATTGTGGATTCGTGAGAGGAGCGTGGGGGGCCACATCTGCATGCGCCATTTTCTGCTCTCGTGACTGGTGACTATGGGCATTGAACTCCACGCCGACGCGTTTCAGGTGTATGTTTCATATGTGTCATCTAGATGTTGTATATATTTCATCTAGATGTTGTATATATTGCAATGGTTATATACATATATTGCAAGTGTATCTTCCAAATGTTTCATCTGTTTCATTTGGATGTTGCATGTTTTCATCTGGATATTACATATGTTGCAGTGGCTATAAGCGTATGTCGCAGTGTATGTTCCCAATGTTTCACCTGTTTTAGACATATATTGCAAGTGTTTTATATGAATGTTACATACGTTGCAGTGGCTATACACATATGTTGCAAGCATATGTTTCAATTTGTTTTACCTTGTTACAGTATGTTTCAGCAAGTGCTCCTCCCACGTGCTCTGACTCGCGAGCACGCACACGCTGCACACACACAGCCAGCGTCGCCTATCTCTGTTACGTGGGCTAGCTCCAACAGTCAGACGTGTACGCAACGAGCGGTCAGTACCTAAACGGGCTAACATTCCCTTGTCAAATGGCCTTGCCTAGCAAAAAGTGTTGCCTGAAAAGTTGATGATATTTATCTAGCCAGGCAAGTGTAAAGAAGTGTGTTTGGTTGGTGCCTGGGTCTGAGAAATATATAAAAGTATGCTTTCTTGTCTAATAAAAATTTAATATATGTTGTTTAAATAATATATATGAAGACAAATAAATGATTTAAATTAGTAATAAAAAATCATAACCTAAACCATAAAATGAACATCGATATCAATGAAAGGAAAAAACAGCAATTTAATGTCTTGTCGGATAGGAAAGATCCTTTTACCAGTCAGCAACGCTTTTAGCACTAGCAGTAATAGGTTCCTTACGGCATTAAAACATACTATAGTACTTTGATGGATAATTATTTAATTAATTAATAGTAGAATGACAGACGATTGGAGGCCAGGCAACCCAGGTGCACCCAGGCACACGATTTTGCTCGCCTGGGCTTTGAAGCGTTGCCTGGCGCAGGCAGTGTTTCAGGGTTGCATCCAAACGCCATCCAGGCAGCGTCCAGGCAACCTGCCTCCTAGGCAAAGGACACCTAGGGTCTCAACCAAATACGCCCAAAGTCTATGCGCGCATGCAGAGCGCTAGAGCGGGCCAGCACCCAACGGACGTAGAACCACGCGTCCTGCACTACCAGGCGTGGCCCCCACGATGCAGCATACAACCGGGTCAACACATGAGTACGCGCTGTGCTCCCTCTCTCTCTCACATGCAGCTAGGTGGGCCCCATGCACATGCTCTACTGTGCAGGCGCATCAGCAAGAGGAGGTGCGTGTTAAAAAAAACAAGAGGAGGCGCGGGGCGTATCAAGCGCAGCAGCACATGAGTAGCGTGCATGCGTGCGGATGGACGTCCGGGCGCTAGCATGACCCTTTTTTCCTTGTGTTTTCTTTGGTATGGAATATCAGAAGAAAAAACTCGTGCAGATGGACGTCCGGGCACATTGGTATGGACGTCCGGGCGCTAGCATGACCCTCTTGCACATAACTGTTTTATTAGTTGCACAGTAAAAACTGTGTTCACGGATTCATCTATGCTTCAGTCCAACCCGTGGCCGCGTAGCGCTAGCGCGTGCGACCATCAGAGACGGTCTCACCGACGCATCGCCAACGAAGAATTCTCTACTGTCCGCGGGGCTCGCATCGCAATCGACGTGCACGAGTCGACCGCGCGCGATGACTTGGTACTAGCAAGCAACGATTATGCCGTGTGAGTGTGTGACTGACTCGTCAGTCGTCAATCAATCATTCGTTGGATTTACAGCCACGTCCAGACTGGCGGCGGCCAGCGGAACGCCGGAACACGACCTAACGATAGGAGCAGCTGCCGAGCGGGTTGAGGTTACGAAGGTGATGGAGAGAAACTGTCTCGCAGACTTCACGTACACGGTACACGCCCCCAAATCGAAAGTGAAGCTGCTCAAGTTTGCAAGACAGTACGTACATGGAAGAAAAATGCACTCGTTTCTGTCAATAAATTGAACCGGGTGACTTAGCCTGTTCGCTGGTTGGTTTCTGAGCTGATAAGCCTGGCTGGTGCTGGTTTACTATGAGAGAAAAATACTGTAGGCTGGCTAATAAGCCCTGGCTGAAACCAACAAGCGAACATGCTGATTGAATGTAAATAAATCTTTACAAGCTCTGAACTTTACATCTTACAGGAGGGTTTCGAGTGTGGCTAGTGGTTAAAAAAACAGAGAGCCAGGCCTTTGTGACAACGGAAACCTTTGATGTACTGTACAAAAGCTACGTACACAATACAAGGCACATACTACATCAGTAGAAGTCTAGAAGAGCACCACGAAAATAATCACTACTGGTGGTCTGCAGGTGAGGGCATGCAAACCGAAGCTACCTAGCGTCAATTGCGGTTATGGTCACGCTGTTGGCCGTGAGGCCATGAGACGAGTCCGTGTCCGACGTGTTCTTATTCCCGATGTTCACCCCGGGCTCGTTCGGCTCAGGGACCGTCGCGTTCTCGCTGGCCAGCATCATGACGACCGACGACATCAGGGGCCTGTTCCTGGGCTGCACCTCGACGCACAGAAGGGCGACCTGGATGCATCGCAGCACCTCGCTGTAGTTGACGCCGCTGCCGTCCATGACCTTGTCCACCAAATCGACGCTCCTGCCTTCTTTCCACATCATCCACGCCTGGACAAGGACAAATGACCAGACCAGCATGGTTAGATAAAAATGTTCAGAAAGAAACAACATGCAAATTGTGCTGCTTACAGTTGTAGTACTTACATAACGGAGGAGGTTGAGATCAAGCTCTTCTTCGTAGAAGCCTCGGTTTCTCCTGCCAGTGATGATCTCTAGAACCAGCACGCCGAAGCTGTAGATGTCGGACTTCATGGAAAACACGCCATCCATCGCATATTCCGGGGACATGTAGCCGCTGAAAACCAAAAACCGTCTCTCATGTCAGTTTGAATGTCCATAATTTGGGGGGCATAGGACCAGGAGATCAAGAAAGAACTTACTATGTTCCAATGACCTTCAATGTATATGCTGTGGTCTGGTCACCTCCGAACATCCTTGCGATGCCGAAGTCTGAAATTTTGGGGACCATGTTTCTGTCCAATAACACGTTGCTAGCCTTGACATCCCTATGGATGATCCTGAACCTTGAGTCTTCATGCAGATACTGTAAACCCCTCGCAATCCCCAAAATGACATCAAAGCGTTTCTGCCACCTTAGCAACATCCGCTTTCCTTCATCTGCACAACGCATAACCATTAGCATTATAGCATTTCTATGCAAGTACAATTCAGTAAACTAAACTTGTTGGGCAGATAGATATATGTTTCTGCAATGTCAAACTGACCAAATATGAACGTGTCGAGGCTCTGGTTGTGCATGTACTCGTACAGGAGCATCCTCTCCTCCTCGTCGATGCAGCAGCCGAGCAGCCTCACGAGGTTCCTGTGCTGAAGCTTGGCGATCAGCTTCACCTCGTTCTTGAACTCCACCGCCCCTTGCATCGATCTCCGGGACAGCCTCTTCACGGCTACTTCCTGCCCGTCCTCAAGCTTTCCCTGTTCAACAGTTCGCAGGTCCCAGCATCCCGTTAGAAATCAGGGAGAATCGGCTGACAAACCCTTTTTCAGATTATTCTACCATTTTCAGGTTTTATCATCCTACTGTTAATAATCACACTCCTTCCTATCGTTCTTACCATGTAAACAGGACCAAACCCTCCTTCGCCGATCTTGTTGCTCGCAGAGAAACTGTCCGTGGCGGCCAGGACCACCGCCAGATCAAACAACGGCAGGTCGTCGACGTCTTTCTCGGCACTCTTCCAGTCCTCGTCCAACGCCTGCCGTTTCCTTGCCCTGAACGGGAGCACGTCGTCTCCGCCGCTCGGCGCCGAGGAATCCGTCTCGCCGTGACGTTTCCTCCTCTTCCTCCAGACACAGCAGCAGACGACCGACGGCAGGAGAAGCACGCCGGCAACTGCCGCGATGACGCCGATCACCACGCGCTTGCTCGGGACCCGGTGTCTCGCTGGAAAACAAGCAGCGGCAATCGGCAAAACGTTAGGTGGTGAACCGGCCTAACACTGTGTTCTGCATGCGACTAGTCAATATGCGAGCGTTGCAAAAGTTTCAGACTAGAAAAATACCAAAGCTTTGGTTCCACTTACTTAGAAACATGCATGCATGATGTATCCCTTTGAATGCTTTAGGATTTTTTGCCGCTGCTACCACTAGAAAAAATGTGCGTATTTCTACCACCTGTTAAGAATAATCGTACCTAGAAATGCATGCATGTGGTCGATGTAAAACAGTCACCGCTGTATAGTTTATGATATCTAGATATTTTCAGTCGGAACAGTAATTTTCTCTCACACCAATTTAGCTAGAACAGTATTTTTCAGCTAGTTTCAGCTAAAATTCTGTCAGCCAAACGGGACCAAAGAAGGTGACAAAGAAAAGCAGCACAAGAGCGTGCTGCAGAATTCAACTAGTGCACACGCTGTTTTGTGACTTGTGATCGTTTTAGGCGAGTTATAATTAGGCGGATGATGGGACACTGGGGCCAATTAATCTCGACAGCTACGGAGACGAGATATCTCAACCAAGTCTCACAACAGTTTGCTCCAATTTACATTTCTACATCTGTCATGTAAGGTTCCTAGCAAGGATGTACAAAATTCATATAGATTTGTACTAACGCATAGAATCGCGCAATTATAAGATCATAAAAACTGACTGAAATTGTACTAAATTTGTACTGAATTGAAAGAAGTAGTATGTGACCAAAAATAAAAAGATTGCGTCAGAGTCCGAACCTGCGGCATTGAGCGCATCTATCTCCGACTGCGCGAGCCGTATGTAGACATCCTGAACGTCCGTCGGGTACAGCCGCATGTCCAGCAGATCGACGGCCCAGATGACGCAGCCGCGGCTGAGACCCCCGTTGACGTTCGCCGCAGCGTACGCCCGGCAGCTGCAGTTGCTGAGGCACGCCTGCCGGCATTGCTCCAGCGTCATGCCGGGGTACACCGTCGCGTTGGTGGCCTCCGGCAGCTTCATCCGCTTGACGACCCAGAACCCGTCGCTGCTCGCGTTCGCGCCGCCGCCGCCGCAGCCGAGGCTGGTCGTCCTCACGCACCCGGCCTTCCCGTCGCGGAGGTTCCACTGCTGCGGCGACCGTGGCTGGAACCCCGGGAGGCAGACGCACGCCTGGGACTGGCCGGTGTTGTCGCAGTACCCGAACGGCCCGCACTTGGCGTAGGAGTCGCACGGGTCGTTGGGGTAGTACCAGAAGTTGCTCCACCCGCCGTTGAGCAGCACGAACCGCTGCACCTGCCCCGCCGCTTCGTCCACGACGAGCCGCGACAGCAGCGCGTCGCCACCGATGGAGTAGCTGTAGTACGTCTCGTCGGGGCTGTACACCACCCTGAAGGTGAAGCCGTTCGACTTGAGGTACGGCACGCCGGTGAGGATCTCGCCGTTCCACGGCCCGCTCGTGTACAGCCTCGCGTCGCCACGGAAGAGGAAGAACTGCGGAAGCCCGCCGGTGACCAGCTTGAACGTGACGTCGCCCGGCGACGGGTCGGACGCGGCGCGCCACGCCGTGATGTTCCGGGTGATGCCGGCCCTGACGTCCACCCCGAGCTTCATGCCCGGGAGCAGCGTGTCCGTTGGGTAGTCGAAGCTCTGCCACGCCACGCTCTGGTCGGAGTCGGAGCCGCTCCCGTCGGCGCTGAGGACGAAGTTGCCGCTGTCCAGGAGCCGCGCGGTGGCGCCGGCGGTCACGTTCCTGGTCGGCACCGCCGAGGACCACACCGTGCCGTTCTGGCCGTCGAGGATGACGAGGCGGCCGTCGGCGGAGAGCCGGAGCACGCCCGGGGTGCTGCGGACCGGGCTGTGGCGGTTGGCGATCCACACCACGGTGTGCACCGTGATGTTGTAGTACCAGATGCCGAGGTACGTCCTGGCGCCATCATCGTCCGGGCTGAAGAAGCCGAGCTGGAAGACGCCACCGGCCGAGACGAGCGTCTCGTTATTGCCGGTGGTGATGGACTCGGACGGGCCGATGGTGTCGGTTGAGGTGGAGAGTGGGAAGAACGCGGCGGTGGCGAGGAGGACGAGGGAGAGCGCGCACGCCCTCATGCTCGACGATCTCGCCTGAATCGCGCGCCCCGCGCCAGTGCAGAACGGGCGGTGATCTCTAGCTACTCTCGGGATCGGGACATTGCCTTGTGAGGGTGCCTGCACCTGCACGCACGGCCGAGTGGCGGCTGCCAACCCCGAGGCTTGGGATCAGCGGGAGGGAGAGGACGTTGTCTTGTACCGGGTGATCGACCAGTGCGACGGTGCGGGCTGCAGCTGCGCGCGAGAATTTGTTATTCTAGTCAGTCACATGGGCCTGTGGCCGCGTTTGAGTGCCTTCTTTATCACCTTTTGACAAGACAAGATCCCATCCGGCCATCCCTGTGCGGGTTGGTTGGATTTGGAGTACAGCAGCACACAAGCCGCCCAAGTCAACGTAGCTATGGCTGAAAATATTGTTGGTTAATTTGTTGTGAGAGAAAAATATTATTTGTTGATTGAAAAAATATAACTTATAAGCCAAGCGAATAGGACGGTTAGAGTCTGGAACGGCTATCTGTTTTTCCACACGGTCGAGTTGGTCGTCGGCTCGTTGCCCATGGGCAGGTCAGAGACAGAGTTTGATCCGATCCACAAAACAGAACACACGCGTGCACTCAGGTTTTTGTTCCGCCGCACCGCTAGCCTCATGCGTCCGATTCACTTCGCTTATAAGTCGTATTTTTTCAGCTAATGAATAATATTTTTTTCTAATAACAAATCAGCTAACAGTATTTTCCGTCCCAGCTTATCAATAGATCTGGTGGGACAAGCAGACACGCGAGATATGTTTGCGGTATAATAACATGGCAAGTTTTTCCTTCGGTCCAAATATGATCCATAGCATGCTGGCATATTTCGTATCGCGCCGTAATGCCGGTTCAAGCACGTCCTTGGAAGTCTTACTTTCTTTATCCGTTCGTGACATACAAAAAAATATATTTTGTGTGTACCATTTTCATAAAAAATAAATATTTTTTACAATCTATTTAAAAATTAAATAAAATTCAGTTTAGTAATGAACACTATAAAATTGCATTGTACCATTGTAGATGTGTTTGCGTGTGATTTTCATTCCATGCTGATGTAAGGATCGGTCGGGCCAAGTAACCCATCGTGTCGACATCCTAGACACGATCGCGTTCATCGGTACGATCCAAAATATTTCAGAAAAATGGTGTTCTTGCCCTTATGCAGGAGTCCAATTATAATTTTACCTTTGTTTTCTCAACTTTATGATTTTGCCCTTGCTATTTTGAATTGAATCATCCGTTTGCCCCTGGTTTGGATGCCGTCAGATGGTCATGGAATAAATGAATTAAAAAAATAAAAATCTAAAAAAACAAAGGCGCAAAAGACCAAATTGCCCCTTATTCTTATATTCAGCCTCCATAAGGAAATTGTGCCTTTCTCACGGGCCGGCTGCATCGACCGGGGCGTCGGGGGCATCCAGCGGCGGCGGCGTTGGCAGCGCACAGCGCGCGGTGCGGCAACGGCTCCCAGCGGCGGGGCTCGTCGCGCACGGGGCAGCGGCGGGGCTCGGCACATGGCGCGTGGTGTGGGGGGCGCGAGGGCCGCGAGGCTTGGCACGCGACGCGCGGTGCGGGGGCTTCGGGCGTGCGGCGCTCGGAAGCAGCCGTGGCTCGGTCGCTCGGGCGCGGACGTGCGGTGGGCGGCGTATGGTGGCAGGCGGCGGCTCTCATCCGGTCCTCGTCCTTCCAAATCTCGGAGGTCGGCGGGCCGCTGCGGCGCGGCGCCGCGTTGGGCGGCCGGCAGCGGGTGGCTAGTTGCGCCTGCGCCTGGCTGCTGGCCCGCATGCGGCTGGTCAGGGTGTCCGGCGTCAGGCTGGATCACGGGAGTTGGACGACAGCAACATGTAGCAGGCTCGCGCCCGCAGTGGCTGGGGCGTCGCGTGGCCTACGGCGGACTCCGCCCCGACCCCTCCCCCCGGCTCGCGCCTGCTGCGGCGCGGCTGGGGGCCTCGGCCGCCGCCCCGTCTCCCGCCCCACAGGGTCGCGGCCGCACCATCTGCTGCTCCAGTCGGCGTCGCGTTCGGAAGGCGCCACCGACTCGGCGGTCGTGCTGGTGCTGCCTACGACCTGGAGCCGTCGCCCTCCCGCGCCCGCGCACGCGCCGACGGCGAGGAGCCACCACGGGGCCGACCTGCCGGCTCGTGCACGCGGCCGCGACCAAGCTGCTGGACCCAGGCACGCGTGCAGACGCCAGACTGGCACTCACGTACGCTTGCTCTTCCCCACAGCACCGCAAGGATGGCCATGCCGGCGCCTTGCTTCACGGCTCGTCGGGAATGGCAAATCAGGGTAAAATCACAATTATGCATAACAAACAGGGGCAAAATCGCATGGGCATTCATGTCCTTTTGTACAAAGTTTAACACCGTTACGGGTGGATGATGGAGCAGGGGCAAACTGCTGCTTCGTTTTGAAATCATAGGGGTAAATTCACAAAGTCAAAAAAAATAGAGGCAAAATCACAATTTTGATACAAAACAGGGTACAAACGCAAGAGCCCCGAATATTTCATATAGTAATACGGTCCAGAATATTTTGTGTTGCAAAGTGCTATAAGATCCATGATCCACTCTCAAATGGCATATCTATGCTCTGTCAGCATGGACTGGGGGTAGAGTTTACTTTCATCTATGCACTTAGACTTCTTTGGCATCTGAGTTGAATTTAAAAAACGTGCATTGGATCTCGATTCGTCTTTGGAACTCGAGCTTGCTTATTTGCATCCCACAGCAACCCCAAACGTGGGAAAGGTTTGACTCATGGATTGTTAATTTACCCTAATCTGTACCATCATCATCTATACATTGCGATGACCACATAGTTGAAGTCAAAGAACAACAAGAAGCTCCCGACGGTACCATCATCGTTCAGCACTACCAATGCTGCTCTCCCATCATGCTGAACGATGCCTCGCCATTCGTCAAGATCGACTAACGGGGATCCAGCACAAAGGAGCAGCCGGGGCCCAACCAGGACGTGCCAAAACTTGCTGAGACGCGCGGTGAATAAAGACTATTATAATTTCTATATGCATGTATTATTTTGTCAGGTATTTATTTTACTGATGTGGCAAATGATTTATTGAAGAAAAAAAAACCCAGAACATGCAACTTGAAGGTTTTATGTTTTTTTTTCCATTTTCTTTTCACCCTCCAATTGTTCAAACCAGATAAATTTAATCTTCGGACGGGTCTCAAAGGTGTTTTTTGTATTATTTTTTTTGAAAAATAAGAATGTTTGATCTCTAAAAAAATTATAAGTAATCCATTTTAAATTTAAAAAATATATAAAACTACTTCAAATTTTCCTCTAAAAATGTTATCTACCCGCTGCTAATTTATTTAGGGTTATTTGGATTTTATTTATTTTAAATAAATAATAAGCATAACTACAAGCAATATAAGCAACGCAAATAAAAGCAAACCAGTTTCAAATATATAGATCATAAATAGGTACACAAACTTTTTTAAAAAAATAGGTACACAACATTTTTAGAAAAAATATATTAGTTTTATATTTTTATAATTTAAAATAAATTAATTATAGTTTTAAGATATCAAACTAGATATTAATTATATTTTAGAAAATATTAAACAACCTACGAAACCGGTCAAAGGACCAAATTTGTCCAGTTTCAAAAAAAATGGGCCCCATAACAAGTCACAATAAATTGAATGCAGGAGCTTCTCAATGCAATTTGTACTCTTTACAAACTGTGCAAACTTTACAGGGAAGAGTGGCCAGTGGACGTGGACCTGAAACAGACAGACAGACAAAAACGAAGATACGTTTATGCACAATTGCAACCTTCACAAGTTCGCATTACGAAGCACTAGAAATGTGGACAGTTCCAATGCAAGCTACCTCGCCTCTAATCTGGTGACGGTCACGTAGTTGGCGGTAGCGCTCCGGGTCCGAGACGACTCCGTGTCCGACGACGTGCTCATCCTTGGGTTCACCCCGGGCTCGTTGGGCTCGGGGAGCACGGCGTTGTCGCTGGCCAGCATCGTGACCACCGACGACATGAGCGGCCGGTTCCTCGGCTGCGCTTCGACGCACAGGAGCGCCACCTGAATGCACCGCAGCACCCTGCTGTGGTGGAAGCTGGCGCCCAATGCCTCGTCCAGTAACTCCATGCTCCGCCCTTCTCTCCACAGCATCCATGCCTGGAAGATCCACCACCGACGACAGTCGACATGAACATGCATGGTTAAATTCAGAATTTCTTTGGAAGAATTGCTTGAGATAAAGTGTTGCTAGCTGTGAAGGATGGAATACGGTCTTGGACCAATGGAAAATTTCCTAGCCGTGAAGGATGGAACAACATGGACTCTGTGGTCCACTGGTGGCGCACGGTTGGGACGTCTAACACCTTCTCCATGTAAAGCAGTAAGATCGATGACGCTTCTTGTCACATGGGAGCTTTGGAGAGAGCGAAATGCAAGGATTTTCGAGCATCAGTACAAATCGCGGACAGTGTTGATTGCAAAGATCAAGGAAGAGGCTCGACTATGGTGTAGTGCGGGAGCCAAGCGATTACGAGAAATTTTGCCATTGGATTAGGCCGTTTGCCTCTTCTGTCTTGAGGGCCTAAATCCCTTGTTTGGGCCTATCGGTTGTTTTTTTATGTTGTTTTTTTGGACTTTTCACTTGTACTTTGATTGTTTCCTCTTCTCTATCAATATATTTGCCTGGCATAATCCTGCCAGCAATTTTCGGAAAAAAAAAGTGTTGCTAGCTGCTACTGTACTTACATATCCTAGGAGGTTGACATCGAGGTCGGGTTCGTAGGAGCCTCGGTTCCTCCTGCCGGCGATGATCTCCAGCACCAGCACGCCGAAGCTGAATACATCGGATTTTATCGAGATTTGGCCGTCCATGGCGTATTCTGGAGCCATGTAGCCACTGAAAACCGTCTCAGGAGCCAAGGGGGTTAAGGTCAGTTTTATACGACTGAATACAATGCGACTGGCACGAGGGTTAGTTAGCAAATGGACGGACACTCACTATGTTCCGACGACCTTACGGGTGTACGCAGTGGTCTGGTCACCTCCAAACATCCTTGCGATGCCAAAATCCGAGATTTTGGGGACCATGTTCCTGTCCAGCAACACGTTGCTAGCCTTCAGATCCCTGTGGATGATCCTGAACCTTGAGTCCTCGTGTAGATACTGTAGACCCCGTGCAATCCCCAGAATGATCTCGAACCGTTTCTGCCATCTCAGCAGCCTGCGCTTTGCTTCGTCTGCATAAGTAATGCATGGAGTAATGCCATCAATTAACTAATCACCTCATACGAATTCAATTCAAGGTGCTCTGCTCATGCATGTAGAACTGGACTGACCAAATATAAATGTGTCCAAGCTCTGGTTGTGCATGTACTCGTACACAAGCATCCTCTCGTCGTTCTCGATGCAACAGCCGAGCAGCCTCACAAGGTTTCTGTGCTGCAGCTTTGCAATCAGTTTCACCTCGTTCATGAACTCCCTCACCCCCTGAGTTGATCCCTGGCTCAACCTCTTCACAGCTACTTGCTGTCCATCCTCAAGAACTCCCTGCCATTGGAATTGATTCGTCGCAGGTCAGTTAGTAATTACAGAGATCAACCAGCAAGCTAAATTACTAGGTAAATTGTGTGTTTTTGTACCATATAAACAGGGCCAAATCCACCTGCACCAATCCTTTTGTGCTCCGCGAAGTTGTCCGTGGCGGCCAGAGTCACCTCCAGCTCAAACAATGGAAGGTCAACATCTTTGTCGGAGTAGCATCTCGTTTCCTCCGAGACATCAAGAAGCTGTTTGTGATCCCGTACTGGGCTCAACGAAGGCTGGCTCCTGATCCTGGACGGAGGTGGGCTCAACGAAGGCTGGCTCCTGACCCTGTACGGAAGCGCAAAATCTGCAGTACTCGGAGGCAAGGACGACGCCATGTCCTCACCTTCACCTTTCCTGCTTGTCTTCTTTATCCAGAAACAACAGCATCCAACCGCTGCTAGCAGAAAAAGTACACCGGAAATAGTCGCGACAATGATGATGATCAGCTTGCTCTTGTGTGAACGCTGATGATTATCTGTAATCAAGAACAAGAGGTGTGGTCAAGCCTCAAGATGGAAAATTTCGTGCAAGATTTTAAACTCGAAGTCGGAACCTGCTGCTGCAGCCTTGAGGGCGTCAATGTCCGACTGCGCGAGCCGTATGTACACGTCCTGCACGACGATCGGGTACTGCCGCATGTCCAGCAGGTCGACGGTCCAGATGACGCACCCGACGCCGATCCCGCCGCTGTTGTTCGCGGCGGCGTACGCCCCGCAGCTGCAGTTGCCGAGGCACGCCTGCCTGCACTGGTCCAGCGTCATGCCGGCGTACACCGTGGCGTCCGTAGCCTGCGGCAGCTTCATCCGGTTGACGACCCAGAACCCGTCGCGGTCCCCGCCGTCGCAGCTCAGGTTCGTGCTCCTGACACAGCCGGCCGACCACTCCCTCTGGCTCCACTGGTCGGGCGACCGCGGCACGAACCCCGGCAGGCAGCTGCACGGCGGGGAGCGGTCGGTGTCGCAGTACCCGAACGGCCCGCACTTGGCGTAGTAGTCGCACTGGTCGGTCGGGTAGTACCAGAAGCTGTTCCACGCGCCGTTGTTGAGCGAGAACCGCTTCAGCTGCGTCGCCGCGGCGTCCACGACGAGCCGCGACAGCAGAGACGGCTCGCGGATGAAGTAGCTGTAGTACGTCTCGTCGGGGCTGTACACCAACTTGAAGGTGAAGTCATGCGCCTTGAGGTACGGCACGCCGGTGAGTATGTCGCCGTTCCACGGCCCGCTCGTGTACACCCTCGTGGCGCCCCGGAGGAGGAAGAACTGCGGCAGGCCGCCGATGACCAGCTTGAACGTGACGTCGCCGGGCGACGGGTCGGACGGGCTGCGCCACGCCGTGATGTTCCGGGTGATGCCGGCCCTGGTGTCCACCCCGAGCTTCATGCCCGGGAGCAGCGTGTCCGTCGGGTAGTCGAAGCTCTGCCACGCCACGCTCGGCCCGGAGCCGCTGCCGTCGGCGCTGAGCACCAGGTTGCCGGTGTCCAGGAGCTGCGCGGCAGTGACGTTCCCGACGGTGGGCACCGCGGAGGACCACACGGTGTCGTTATTGCCGTCGAGGATGACAAGCCGGCCGCCGTCGGAGAGCTGGAGAGCGGCCGGGGAGTTGACCACCGGGTCCCTGCGGTTGGCGACCCACACGACGGTTGTCGGGCCCGGGATGCTGGCGTACCAGATCCCGAGGTACGTCCTGCCGTCGGCGCCGGCCGGGCTGAAGAAGCCCAGCGCGTAGATGCCGCCGGCCGAGACCAGCGTCTGGTTGCCGGTGAGGGACGTGTTCCGGTAAATGGTGTCGGTGGATGTCGACGGGGTGAATGAACTGGCGGCGGCGGCGAGCAAGAGGAGGAGGAGGGAGAGCGTGCGTGCCCTCATGGTCCTCCTCGGGCTCGGCCGAACTGGGCGCGCGCCGAAAACCAGCCGTTGACTTCTCCTCTCACCACACGGCCTTATGCCTTGCGAGACCGCCGGCACGGTCGGCCGGTCGGGTGGTGGTGGTGGTGGTGGCTGTCACTCGTGCCAACAACAATGGGCAGCAGGAAATGCCCGCCCGCGGCGGTGTGAGAGTGCGAGGCTGTTCGCGCATTTGTTACGCCCACAGGGCCACGTCGTCGCGGGCTGCATATACATGGAGCAGCGGCCGCAAATAAAGCTGAGTCAACGACTCGACGTTGGCGCTCCGGGAGAGCTAGCTGTTGCCTGCCCCGATCTGAATTCGATGCATGCCGCCAGCGATCCCGGCGCGCGCCGCCGGGCTTGCACAGTTGCAAGCACAAGGCTCGGTGGAAGCTCGGCTCTTGCGGCTAATCCTGTTCCCAACTGCAAACAAGAGCCGTTGCAATCAATAGCTAATGCGGCTCTTGTTTGCGGTTGGGAACCATGCTCAGATGCTCTCGGTTCCCAACTTCCAACTGGATGCAAGTGCAACTAGGCATACCATATATTTTCACTTGACCACATGAAGATAATATATAAGAATACGAGTATACGGCACGGCAAACCTGAAGAGAAATGGACGTTTGTGTGTTTGGATCTCCCTCGGTTCGTAGCTGGATTCAATCTGTTAACTTGCCCGACAGCCCTGTTACTCTGAATAGCTAAATGCACGGTCTTATCTATACCATCGTCATGTTGTAAATTGAAATATGCACCATAAGTCAAAGTCAAACAGGAACTAATCAAATCTCACCAATCACCATCGTTGTCATGCAACGGACAAAGATTGTTTGGGCAACTTGCACACATTAGAACGCTTATTTTTTACAACTGTCTGCCACAAATCAAACACCCTTAGGCCTTAGCTCGCCAAACCAATCAAAAGTCAAAATGAATGAGCCATGCATATGAACATGCCGCTATTGACATTGTCCCCATCATCTAGAGAGAGAGAGAGAAAGCAAGCCCCACCGATGAAATATTTATGCCAATTCATTTGTCTCTCAAATCCTCTTGTGTTGAATTTTGTCCGAACAGACTAAAAGCGAGCATATAGTTCCCTTTGGCACCAGCTGATATCAGAAAGTCATAATGCCAGGTTGGCATCAGCAACAACCATATATGTCCATATGTTCCTCTAAGGACTCTATGTAACGATCCTTATATATCATTAGCCTGGATGAGAATATGTGATGAACAGGTTAAAACTTTGTAAGACGTGCTAAATTTCAGGTTCCCGCAATAGAACAGCAGCGATTTGAATTAGTACTATCTTCCGTCAAGGATGGTAACTGAAAGACCATTCAGGGAGCATGTTTCTTCAGCGATATCAGTTTCATTTGGGACCAACATGGAGAGGAAACCAGGTTGCTTTGGGTCTGGTAAGATGGCACTTCCATTGGTAATCATTGAAATGACTTCAGTCATGGAGGGTCGATCCGCAGCTTGCTCCTGAACATACAACAAGCTGACATGAATGCATCTTAGCGCTACATTCTCAGGACATCTACTGTGTAATGGTTTATCAATGGTCTCCCGTTGTTTGTTGTAATTCTTTTTTCTTGTTCCTTTTTGCTCGTCTAATAAAAATCCGGCAAATCTCTTGCCGCCTTTCTAAAAAAAATCTGCCTTCGTTCCATAGTTCCCATGCCTGCAGAGTTCAGTTCCAGCAACCAAGTTAGAAGTGCTACACTTCCAAAATAATTCCAGTTGTATAAGAATTTCTGTTATCTTTATAACTTATGCTTACGTAACCAAGGAGGCTAACAGAGTTGCCATGTCTTCGAGATCCAGCATTTCTCATTCCACTGATAATCTCCAGAAGCAAGACTCCATAGCCAAATACATCGGACTTGGTGGAGAAATTGCCTGCCATAGCATACTCATGAGCCATGTAGCCACTGGAAGAATAGCAGTCACTTAAAATCAATATCCATTTTTCAATCTAGTCAACATTAGCTTCATAGATCAAATGCAAAGCACAAAGTAAGCAACAACTTACTATGTTCCAACAACTCTTTTCGTATTAGCTTGTGTTCCTTTGGGATCAAATATTCTCGCCATCCCAAAGTCTGAGATCTTAGGGTTCATATCAGTGTCCAACAAAATGTTGCTTGCTTTCAGGTCCCTATGAATAATTCTAAGTCGAGAATGCTTGTGGAGATAAATAAGACCCTGTGCAACCCCTTCAATTATGTTCATCCGCATTTCCCAGTCTAGCAAAGCTCTTCTTGATTTTTCTTGACAAGGGGAAAAAATAGACTCACTGGTTCAAGAAAGCAGCTGAGAGAAAATAGGAAGCAATAGGAATAAGAAACGAAAATCAAACATACCAAATAAGAAGAAATCCAAGCTTTTTTTCGGCATGTACTCATACACTAATAACATATCTTCTTCTTCAATGCAACAACCTAACAGCTGGACTAAATTTCTGTGCTGAAGCTTAGCAATAAGCCGGACTTCATTCTTAAACTCAGGTAACCCTTGCCCTGAATTTGCTGCTAGTCTCTTAACAGCAATCTCCCGCCCATCTGGTAAGTGGCCCTATAGAATGGTTTTCAATGTAGATAGAAATCAGATAGTATTGCTGCACACAAAATGTGACTAATCGTCTTGAACTTCTTGGAATGTCAAATGGTGTGCTCTACAATAAATAAACTGAAAGTGAATGCAGACGTAAAGGACAATAAATAGACTAATTGTTTAACATAGGTATGAATAATGATGCAATTAGTCTAGATGCCAAACAAAGTCAAGATCCATTGTTTAACATAGGTATGAACATATATAGTAGTGTACTTATGTAGGTAAATTTGAAAAATGAAAACAGCGCCTTCATCTCCATGTCATGACATATATCCCTTTAGTTTACCTTTTCCATGTAAATTATTGGGTAAAGTCCAATTTACACCCTTCAAACTTTCACCAAAGTCCGGATTTTAACCTCAAACTTCAAAACCGGATAACTTTGGCTCTCCAACTCTCGAAACCGTTCAACTTTCGACCTTTTGGACGGTTCTACGGGTGAACAGTAACTTTTGATTTTCCGGGAGGCGCCGAAATTTGATATTATTTTTTCGAGCATCTTAACGTCCTCAAATGAAAAAACTCAAAACTACAAAGTTGTAGATCTCATCGAGGTATACAATTTACATATAAAAATTATCTTCATCCGACATCGTATTGAAGAGTTTTCTATTTTTTGAAATTTGAGTCTCATCACGCGACAAAATATGGTGCTGAAATTTTATATTATTTTTTCGAGCATCTTACTCTCCTCAAATGAAAAAACTCAAAACTACAAAGTTGTAGATATCATCGAGGTCTACAATTTACATATAAAAATTATCTTCATCCGACATCGTATTGAAGGGTTTTCTATTTTTTAAAATTTGAGTCTCATCACGGGACAAAATTGATGAGATCCTCAAATGAAAAAATTGTTTTGTCCTGTGATGGGACTCAAATTTCAAAAAATAGAAAATCCTTCAATACGATGTCGGATGAAGATAATTTTTATATGTAAATTGTAGACCTTGATGAGATCTACAACTTTGTAGTTTTGAGTTTTTTCATTTGAGAACAGTAAGATGCTCGAAAAAATAATATAAAATTTCAGCACCATATTTTGTCGCATGATGAGACTCCAATTTCAAAAAATAGAAAATCCTTCAATATGATGTTGGATGAAGATAATTTTTATATGTAAATTGTAGACCTCGATGAGATCTACAACTTTATAGTTTTGAGTTTTTTTTCATTTGAGGACATTAAGATGCTCGAAAAAATAATATCAAATTTCAGCGCCTTCCGAAAAATCAAAAGTTACTGTTCACCTGCAAAACTGTCTGGTTGAAAGTTGAACGGTTTCGAGAGTTGGAGGACCAAAGTTATCCGGTTTTGAAGTTCGAGGTTGAAATCCGGACTTTGGTGAAAGTTGGAGGGTGTAAATTGGATTTTACCCTAAATTATTTGAATTATATGGCAACAACAAGATAGGGGTATAGTCCTGTTCTTCTGGAGCATTTGGAAGGAAAGGAATGATCTGATTTTCAATGGAATTCAACCCAGAACGCAAAAATGCAAGCACAACTTCAGGAAGGAACTTCACCACTAAATGTGGAGGATCAAGAAGAAATCTGAACCATCTTTTGTATCATGGATGCAGAACACTTTTCATTAGTTCTTCTTCTCTTTATTTTATTCACCTCCTTTTTTTGTTTCTTGAACTTTCTCTTGGTTGTAGCTTCTTGTATTTGCTTTTATTCTTTGTAATATATTTCAGTAGGGCTCCTGCCCCTCCTGGTTCCTCAAAAAAAAAAAAATGTGGCAAAGCCATTGTCATCCTTTCAGGAAAAAAAAAAGATAGGGTACAGCCATAGATATGTAACCACATGCTTCCGTACCAGCATTCTTATCTAGTTTGTGAAATGCTGACAAGTATGTGAAGCAGAGGGATTGAAGAACATATGGTACCTTGTACACAGGGCCAAACCCCCCTTCTCCAAGCATGTTTTCTGTTGAAAAATTGTCTGTAGCATTTCTTATTTGTGAAAAGGAAAACGTCGCAAAATAAGAGCTTGTCTCCTCACCCTCCCAGAGTTTGATAGCATCTGAAGTCATTACGGAGTGATGACCATCCTGTTTTCCTTTCCCTGATTCATACACAGACTTATTGTCATGTTTTCAACCACACTGCATATAAAAGGTTGGAATTTTGTTTAGCTATCAAAGAGTTCTCATGGCTTTCTAATAGTTACCTTTATTTTTTGATCTCCTGATCCAAATAAACAAGATTACACAAAAAATAAGAAATCCAACTGAAGGAAGTACACCAGCTATCCAAAGTAATCTGTGACCTGAATAAGAAGAAAGAGAGTTTGCCACTTGACTTCATGGTTCATAATACACTTTCCTTTGTGAAAACTTTATCTTTTGGAGAAACAGTTCGTACTTCATAGTACTTTCCAAAACAGGGATTGATTACTTCTCTTTCAAGTAGCTATACTGTCCAAAATATCACTAATTTATCTTAGAATATATTACCAATTGTTAAAAGCTTTAATACCACATAAAAGGTATGCGAAATATGAATCTACTGGTACAATTTTTACACACTAAACATGCATATAATTTGACTACTTGTTGACCAAACTTCTGGTTGGACCATTTCAAATCCTAATGATAACCCCTACATAAAGAACAGGAGGGAGTACTTCCTTACGGTACACATTTCATACCTGAACTATTGGTTGATTCTAACTCTGATGCAGCAACACGAAGATATAGAGTTCCTACTCCACTCCCATTATATCCGTCCTGCATATTTGTTAGGCTGCAACCATCCAATACAGAATATGCAGTACAGGAGCAATTTGTCATGCATTCCAATTGGCATTTGCTCTCTCCGATAGCAGAAAGTTTTACTCTGGAGTCAGGGAGTCGCATACTAGACATATTAATAAACCTATCCCCATTACACTGCGGTTGGATTTGCCTCGTGCAACCTTTCCGGGTATTTCCTGTTATGTCTTGTGCGAAGCCTTTTGGACAACGACAGGGGGATGACATACTGTTGTTGCATATACCAAAAACACCACATAAGTTACATAAGTTAGACACCTCGCAGCTAGCAGGCTGTCGCCATAAGAGAGTCCATGACTCAGTTCCACGACTAAATTGGGCAATGTTCAATGAACCATCCGGATCCAACACAATCTTTGTCATTGTGTCTCTAGGATTGGGAGTGTATGTGCATGTAAGATTGCCACATTGAAATGAAACAGGGGTGATAGGAATATATGTTAGCTCTGGAATCAGAGATTTCATAGAAGCGTTCCAGGGTTCAAAGGTCCAATAATTATTCGCCTTGTTCGCTTGGCTTATAAGCCGTACTTTTTCAGCCAACGAACAGTATTTTTCCTCTCACAACAAATCAGCCAACAGTATTTTCAGCCATGGCTTATCAGCCAAACGAACAGGGCAGTACCTTTCCACAAGATAATGAGTTGAAGCGCATTAGTTATGTCAAGTCCAAAAGAATAACCCCCCACTGCTGGGTCATCATAGCTCTTCCATGAGGTCAGTTTACTACCAAGTGTAATGTTCATTTCAGGGAGCCATGTATCTGTAGGAAAGTCAAAGCTCTGCCATATGATCTTATCTTGGTTCGTGATGCTCCTTAGGACAAAGTTGCCGCTATCCAGTATTGCAGCCTCCACATCTTGCACTCCTCTCCCATAAGCCACTGTGAATGAGTTGCCCCTCCCATCTAAAACAATCAGATTACTATTGTTATCAAACTTAAGTATGCCAGAAGTATCTTGTAATGGATTGTTCCTATTGGCAAGCAATCCATACAACTCTTCTTTCTGAAACATCGTTGTGTCATGTACCAACATATCGCTTGCTCAAAGCTCCAGGGCTAAAGAAACCGAGCACAAAATTTTTGCTCATGGACACTAGTGTCTGCCCATCTGAAATCGACTGGTTCTGAAAGATGATGTCTGTTCTTGCCGAGGGAGCTGACAAACATCTTGCTGCTAATACAGATAGAATCAGCAAATCAAGAAGCATGCAGTTCCTCCAGAAGCTTATTTTTCCAAACATGGCTATCTGCTTAACTCCGATTATCAAACTAGGCTAATCAAAACAAAGTAGTAAGAGAGAGATATACTGACATAATCATGAGGAAAGGGCATAAGCATTTCTCCAGACCTCTCTAAATTCTCCCAAACAAGTGAAATGTTTGGCTTGTGAGTTATTGCATGAGGATTATTGCATCTGCAGAAGCATTACTAAACGTGCGTCCTTATATTCAATTTTATTAGCAGTCATCATTAGTTCATTAACTAACCATTCTATGTAAGCACATATGCTACTTTCAAGCAGGTGATAAGTAATTAGAACCATTTTACCATCTTTCATATTTCAGTTCTTACTACGGTGCTAGACCATAGCCAAGTCGGTACCGTCTCAGAGAAACGCCGATTCATGAATCAATGTATCCCAGCTGTGTACCTCGAAACACACGCCCCGCTTGTATCCCAGACACAAAACGGAACCAACTCATCCCACTCCTGTCAAGGGGTCCAGGTCTGTGGTAGAACCGCCCGAAATAACACTCTTTCGGAGGCGCTCGTCTTCCACTAGACACTAAGCACCTCGAAAGTGAGCTACATCGGACAGTTCCGTCGAGCACACCCCAAGGAAGAACTCAAAACAATCCATGTTTTACATCTAGAATCCAATAATGAGTACGAGCTTACAATACTTAGTCTATTTCATATAACAAGAGTTCTTAGAAATTATTTATTATAATACTAGAGTTCAGAGTGCGATAATTAAACAGCGAAATGAAAATAAACATCTAGCAGAAACGATACAAGGATCCGTCTGTGCCCACCAGAAGAATTCTCCACACAAGAGCTACTCCTCAAGCTGCACCTGCAACAGGGGTAGCATAAACCCTGAGTGCACAATATACTCGCAAGACTTACCGGACTAGTGAGAATAGTTTCCCGACTCCAAGGAGTATGATAGGCAATATGAGTTTGTTGTTTTCTTTTTATTTGCAAAAAACATTACTAATAGTTCATCCTTACAGTCAAGTTTTATTAGCAGTCATAATTACTTCATTAGCTAACCATTCTAGGTAAGCACATGTTCTACTTTCAAGTAAGGGTTGAGCAATCAGAACCATTTCACCATCTTTCATCTTTTAGTTCTTACTACGGTGCTAGACCACAGCCAAGTCATACCGTCTCATGAAAACGGCGATTCGTGAACCAATGTATCCTAACTGGGTACCCCGAAACACACGTCCCATTTGTATCCCAAGCACAAACAAGACCAACCCAAACTTGGACTCTAAGCCCCCACACTTGAGACCCAGTCTCAGTATGGTGCTTAGACCTCCACCTTTCCCCGCCTCCAATCAGTCAGTCCAGAAAGAGCCAAAACCCACGACAAGAGTGTAACGAGCCTTCTCGCTCCCATAAGCAAGTATGTGCTTAGGATAATAAGTCTGTGACCTGATACCATCCACAACAACAGACGGTCCTTAATCAACATAAACAGGGAAAATAGTGTAACTAAGTTAAGCCCCGTTGACCACGGGACACAACCTGTTACACCCACCAATACCCATACCATATTCCTTCTCTGTCTCTATTTTTTCTTTAATCATTTTATCATGAGAGTAATTATAATAATTACTATTGTGAGTAACGATAGGTTACTCACGCTATCAAAAACCTAAGCATAGTAGCTACTCGAACCTGCACTAGTAAGACTCTTAGGAAAGTTATATCTATGCATGTAGTTTTTATAAAATTCCTGTTACGTAAATGCACATCACATATATATATTCAGTGATTATAAAAAATAAGGGTTATGTACCGGGGCTTGTCTTGGGTAGGCGCGGTGTTAGCTGAGTCAGTCAGTTGCGACTCCGGGACCTCCTCCTCGTACTCGACGATCTCCTCGAACTCGTGATCATCGGTGGTCACGATCTCCGCAAACTCGTTCTCTACATGCATGCGATGATGATACAACACTTAGCATTTATGCAACAGCAACTCTTAAAATAAGAATACCCGGTCTCAGTGTGGTGTTTAGACCTCCACCTTTCCTCGTCTCCAATCAGTCGATCTAGAAAGAGCCGAAACCTATGACAAGAGCGCAATGAGTCTTCTCGCTCCCATAAGCAAGTATGTGCTCAAGATAATAAGTTTGTGACTTGACAACCATCCACAGCAACGGATGATTCTCAATCGACACAAGTGGAACAAATGCAACCAGAGCCTTGCTCGGTTGCCTAACCAAGTCCAAATCCAAACCCAAAGTATGGTCCCGTCCGGTCTCCAATTATTATCCATATATATTTTATGTGATAGTAACCTGATGATAGTAACAATAATATCTTTTCCTATCTCTTATGAGTGACAGGTAATCACTCGACTTCTACCGGGATCCTATAACATAGCAATCTACATGACCCTATCATACTAGTAAGACTCATAGGATAAGGATATATATATGTGCAAGTGGATTTCATTCAACTTCTTTAAACTTAATGCACAAGCATAAAATAAAGTGCAGAATAATAGGGGTTATGCACCGAGGCTTGCCTGGGCAAGATATAACCAAGGATTAGCATTCCATCAGGGTGACACGATCACCAAGGCTCCATCTTTTCTACTTTTTCGGTCGACTCCACGATCCATCGTTGTCCCTATTATGATATACGTAGACGCAACGCAGACAACGTAATTAATCAACGACAACCACAACTCTAAGAATATGATTACACCTCGCAAGCTAACAAGCTAGCTCTAATGACTAACACACTAGGTTATGTATCCACGTCGTCAAGTAAGGCTTTGTCTCCAAAAAATATTTTAGTTCTACAACCCCAAAGTGTTTTGGCATTTTATTGAAAAAATATATATTCGCACTAGGGATCATTTAACTACTTTAGCAAACTAATCCCTATGGAGCTACAAAAATTACAGTGAACACCTAATAATGTTAGGAATTTTCTGTAAAAATCTCAGAGCCAACACTACTACCAAATCCTCACAATAATTCTTATAAGTTGATGTTTTAACAATATTAAGTATTTCAATTTAATAAGATTACTCTTGGAAATACTATGAAGCCATGCGAACAAAATATGATAGCAGATAGATCATGATTTTAGGAACTAAACAAAATTGATTTCACAATTTTTGGTCAACTACACAAATTTCTATTGAATTTACAAGTTTACCTTAGAAACTAATTAGAAAATGCTTTAGAAAAAGAAAAGGGCCGGCAGCAACCCATTCTGGCCCAACAGCCCAGCGCGGGTCATGGCCGCATGTGCGTCGCGATGGCCCAGCGCTGCCCAAGGCTGGGACACCCGTGCGCGCACTCGCGTTTTGCAAAAGAGGGCTCGAATTTTTGGATAATCACGCGGAGCAATGGAGCACTATTACTATAGACTCATGCTTTGCATCAAGGACCTTGGAACATGTCAACTTCACCATGGGGTAGTCCTCGACGTGCCTGTGCACGATAGCGTGGCACACCAGCGGCAACGGCAGTTTTGTCGGGTAAACGAGACCCGCTACGATAGGAATAAAGGGCCGACCACCATCTATGGCTAAACCCGCAAGGATGGGTGGAGGTTAGGGACTCAGCCGCGTACTGCCATGAGTTGCAGTGGCGAGCGATTATCCACAGCGGTGGTGTGCCAGTTCTGACGAGCTAGAGCCGCCAGAGGACTAACGCATGAGCAAGTGAGCATGAGGAGCTTACAGCGAGCTTGCCCGTGGTGATGGTTCAGTCAGAGGCGGTCCAAATAGGGCTGGCCACATGTGATCGAGCGAGGGAGTGGTGCTCTGTGATGGACACCGATGCATCACCCCACCGACAATGAGTACCCTAGGCAAAATAGCACGAGCACCAGATGGAGGGAGTCAAGGTGAACTCAGGGTTATGAGCAATTGAACTGTTACCGCTCCAACATGCCTTACCCCCAATCCACATACTGTGGCGGCGCCCATGATCGATGGCGAGCAAAACCTAAAATTGGCTGTGGCCAGACCACCACTGGACCCGACAAGAGTGGGGCATTTAGGTAACTCTTCATATTACTCCCTGGTACAAGGAATTGGGCTGGGAAGGCTTGAGTTTGTGATTATGAAGGGGAGACGATGGCGCATTGCCACTGCTACATCACGTGATGCGGCCTCGATAGAGGTAACCTAGCCATGACCTGACAGGGTACGGCAATGCGAGGACATGGACACATGAGTGAGGGCAGGAGGCACATTGGTTAGTGCTTGGATGGAGCCAAGAGGGGTGCTAGCGCGCGGAGCACTAAAACGTAGTAGCTGGGCCGGAGTGGGGTTACTGGCTAGCGAGGCAGGTGAAGGGTCGAGATGGCGGACTAGAGGGAGGGTGAATAGTCTTTTCTAAAACTTAATCGCGTCGGCTAACCGATATAAATGCAGAATTAAAACAATCGGTCTAGCCAAGACGACACCCCTCTATATATGTTCACTAACACCTTGCAAAGATACTAATTATGCAACTAAGGTGCCAGGCTAGCTAGAGCTCTCCTAAACAATTCTAGGAGCAAGGTTACACAAACCTATGCCACTAGTACTTTAAGCTACAAGGGAGCTCCTACACATGCTAGTAAGCAAAAGCACAAAGTTAACTAAGCTCACTAGCAATGCTCAATAACAAGGCAACCAGTGCCTAATTAGAGAGCGCAAATACTTAGCTACACAAACTAAGCAATGTGACTAATAAGGTTACTAAAACCAAATTAGCCATGCAAAGGAGCTACTTCTATGCTACACAAGCAAGAAGGTAATTAGCAAGCTACACAAGCTATCTAATTACAAGAGCAACTACACAAGCTTAATATGTATAAAAGTAATTGCAAGCTTGTGTAATGGGGATGTAAACCAATGGGAAGAACAAGGTTGACACAATGATTTTTCTCCCGAGGTTCACGTGTTTGCCAACACGCTAGTCCCCGTTGTGTTGACCGCTCACTTGGTGGTTCGGCGGCTAATTAGCATCACCCGCTAAGCCCGCACGTTGGGCGCCACAAGAACCTACCCCTTGAGTGAGGGTAGCTCAATAACACGCTTTACTAGAGTTGCTCTTCGTGGCTCCCGCGGGGCGAGCACAATGCCCCTCACAAGCACTTCTCCGGAGCGCCGCACAAGCTTCTTGCGGGCTTCGATGGAGACCACCACCAAGCCGACTAGGAGGTGGCAATCTCCAAGAGTAACAAGCACCACCGACTTGCAACTCGATCACCTAGTGCTACTCGATGCAACCTCACAATGCAATCACACTAGAATCGCTCACTCACACAATCGAATGATCACTATCAATATATGTGTGATGGAGGGCTCCCAAGCACTCACAAGCATGGACACTAAGTCCCCTTAGGTGCTCAACACCAGCCATGGCCGAGGGCCACTTCTATTTATAGCCCCAAGGGCTAAACTAGTCGTTACCCCTTCACTAGGTGTTTTCGGGCTGACCAGACACAGCACTGGACGCACTGGTCGTGAATATCGGACGTGTCCGGTCACCGTACCGGACGCACCTAGTCACTCCTAGACTGCCATGTGTCCAGTTCAAACCAAACTAGCCATTGCTGCCCACTCTTACTACCGACTGGACGCTTACACCGGACGCAGAAGCAGAAACGATCGGACGCAGAGGACATAGTGTCCGATCGAGTACAGTAAGCACCTAGGTCTGACCAGACGCTGCCAGTGTCTGGTCGACCATTCACAGAACATCGACCATGCAGATTCACACTGGACATGTCCGGTGTAGCGATTGGACGTGTTCGGTCACTGAGTTTGCCTGTTAATATCGGACATGTCCGGTAACCACACCGGATGCGTCTGGTCACTCTCTGACCAGCGTGACTCACTCTTTTTCTTCGCGAAGTTGATCCACATCAACTCCAACTTCATCTCCTTTGTAAATGTGCCAACACCACCAACTGTACACCACCATGTGTATGTGTCTTAGCTTTTCACAATCATTTCCCAAAGGGTTAGCCACTCATCTTGCCACGCCACTCAATCCTAGCGATGATGTAAAGTTAGATCACTCGAGTGGCACTTAGATGACCGATATGCAAACAAGTTTGCTCCTCTTGATAGTACGGCCATCTATCCTAAACCCGGTCATAAACTTCTCTACACACCTATGACCGGTGAAATGAAATGCCCTAGGTTATACCTTTGCCTTGCGCATTTGCATTCCATCTCCTTCAACGTCGATGCAACATATGCACCAACACGATCAACAATGATATGATCCACTTCATATCATCACGTGATCATATTGGTTCATCAATCTTGACTTCACTTGCTCTTCACCATTGCCATCATCCATCAGCGCCAAGTCTTGCTCAAGCTTCACCGCCACGCGGTCCATCACTTCAAAGCCTTCGACTTGCCCTTCACGCTTGCAACCGGTCCATCAAGCCAAGTCTTGTCTTGATCTTCTCCACCTTGATCACATGACTCAATGTCATGTCTCATGTGCATTTAAGCTCCTTCATCATCACATGTGTGAGCTTTGCAACATCTCCAAGCCATTTTCACCTTCATGGCATGTGTTGCTCACACACATGTACCTGTGGACTAATCACCTATGTATCTCACATAAACACAATTAGTCCACCTAAGTTGTCACTCAATTACCAAAACCAAACAAGGACCTTTCAATCTCTCCCTTTTTGGTAATTGATGACAACTCTACAAAGATATATAAATTAAGCTCTTTTGGATTCATGTTGCTTGCCCAAGCAATTTTACCATGTGTAAATGATTTTGGACAAGTACCACAAACTTGAAATGGTAGTATTAGCTCCCCCTACATATGTGCTAGAGTATTTAATTTTAAGCTTGCACATATGCATAGATTTAAATTGTGGGAGAGTAATTACTACCGAACGATGCTAAGGTGTATAGAATAAACCTTTGAAGCGTGATACCAATCGGAGTTGCACCTTTAATTTCATCCTTAGCACCATGGTTAGCTAGATGTCACTTTGGAAATAAAATCACTAGATACCTCGTGAGATCAATATTAAAAGCAAGGTACTAGCATTACTTGTAAAGTATACCAAGTGTCTAGCTATCATCCTATGCATGCTAGTTATCAAATCATCATTCAAGTTCTACAACTAGCATACACCACACAAGCATGCATATTGAATTTGAAAGTTTTATGCAATGCAAGCAAGCACATGAATATGCACATATCAAATGCAATCAATCAAAGTTTATGAGCTTGCTTCCCTTATTTGTGTGCTTCTCTTGTCCAAGAATTTTGATCCTTTTCTTTTCTCCAATGTTGCTCCCTCTTTGTCCATGTCCATGTCTTATCTCTTTCCTTTGTACAATCTTCTCTCCCCCATACCTTTCATATCATCTCTCCCCATATCTTTCATATCTTTGTACAATTTCTCCCCCTTTGTCATCAATTTCCATAAAAGGTATGCTTCTTATTAATGAAAAGGTATGCACTTTGGGGTAGATGGTTGAGGCTTGAGTCTTGTATTTTTTATGGACATCACTTGAATATTGAAATGACACCACATGTAGATACCATTTAGAATTCACAACTTGTATTACTTGTATCTTATCATTCTTATGCATGGGTCATCCATTTTATACACTTAAGTTTTTGTAGGTGAGGGATGCATTCTTCATTTTATGATCACTTAAAGTTGAGTATCACTTGTGGAACCATTGTTTTTTATGATTGATACCAATTGTAGGATACCAATTGAAGGGTGTGATACCATTTTAAAGAATTTTCTAGTATGGAACCACTTGTTGGATTTTTCATAAAACCATTTCTTGAATATTTGTTATCTTTTATGAGTACCACTTATAGGATATCAATTGTGGGTTGATCTAGACATTACTTATGAATTTTTTATGAAATACTTAAGTCTAGATACCAGTTGAAACATACAAATTAGATATCCGTTTGCATTGTTATCTTGTGCTTGTACTCTTATCACTATCATGAGCTTTTATGGTTGACTTGAACTAAATTAATTTGCTTAAGCTTTTAAGTCCGGTTTGAACCAATGACAAGCTTCTTCACACCTCTTGCAAGGGTTATCTTGCCAATGTTGTACTTTTTACTTGTTTAGCAATCCAAATTAAATCAAGTACTTGGGTTCACTAGCTAATGAACAAATTCATATACTAACCACTAGATCAAGTAATCATTCAAGCAATAGTGGTAGACTATAAATTTAAATATTTCATTTGTTATGTATGATCCTATTAAGCATGTACTATATGCACTTAACCACATACTAGTAAGGGATGAAATGATTATGCACATTACAATGATACCTTTGCTATGTTGGAGTAGAGGATAGTCATATAGATTCCAATTCATTACTCCAATAGCAATGTGAAGTCCAATTTGAAGCTTGGTGAAGACCAATAGATACCATTTTGAATTCCATTTTCACCCATATGACATGAATACCACTTATGATCAAGTGCACTTTCTTGTTGTGGTTGACTTACTTCATCTTTTGATTCTTTGCTTGCATGAGAGCTTCAATGTGAGAATACTACTTGAAGTATCATGACTAGCTCTCTTTTGGGTGTTGCTTGCTTTTCTTGATCAATCCTTTTGATTGCTTCAACTAAGCATCTCAAATGTCCCTCGGATCACCACTTCCATGTTAGCCTTCCAAGTACCACACTTGGTTTACCTACTCATAGGCGGCAAGCCCCTACACTAGGAAGAAGTGACCTCTCTTCAAGAACCATTCTTGATACTCACTTGAAATAACATGATTGATTGATCCAAGTAATGGACTTAACTTGATGATTGACCTTGATTCCTTCTTTAAGTCCTTTTCTTTCTACCAAAAGATTTCCAATCATATCTAGAACTTAAACTTCAATTTCAACTTGAGTTTGATCTTGATCTTTACCTTGAGTACTAAAAATGTGCAAAGTATACTCCTCAATCAAATGGCCTTATACTCTTTGCTTGTAATGCTTCTAGATCATCTCAAAACCAAACTTAGGTACCTCAATCACTTATAAACATATTTCCAACTTGAGGACCTTTCAATCAAAGTGACTCTAGATCAATCCAATACTTGTCACTTTTCTGGCAGATTCTGTACTCTTCAAAGAAGTAAGCATATCTCTCAAAGTACAAATCCAAATACCACAAAATTTGGTGGAGATGAGATTAACTAAGTTATCTAGCATCTATAAAAATTTGAGCTTCATTTGACTTCTATATTTCTGCTAAATTTCAAGTCTTCCACCACTGCTACATGCTGAAAACTGCTGCACTATAGCTGGCAAGAACCACTCCAAAACCAAAGCATTTCTTATCCAATTTCCATGAAATTTCTACAACATCTCATACCATAAGTTTAGAGCATGTATACTAATTTTCAAGCCAATCCAATAGGTTTTGATCACTCAAACATGGATATGATCACAGCTAGCTCAGATTTTCAATATAGGACAGATTTTAAGCAATTGAACTATACTTCATCAAATATGAATCAATCTTGAAACTAACTTGTTTGAATGCTTCCACAAGACATATATCCATTCAAATCACTTACTAAATGTCATCTTATGAATTTATCCAACACAAATCAATCCAAACTTGATTGCTATTCAATTATCCATTCAATTATCTTAAAGCAAGCAACATTGCATATTTATCCAATTCAATCAACTCATATACACCCAAATAAAATGATCAACAAGAGATATACCTTGGTTAGCTTATGATCATCCAATTAGCAAGCTTTCAACTCAAATCTTTGTAAGCCATCAAATAATCCAATGAATCACCAACTTGAATTTTACACTTGTATGTTGTAGCACATTTGGACTTCATTCAACTATCATGGCATTGGGTTAGGATATGCACTAGGCTTCATATCTTGATTCAACATACGATGATCAATATGAAATCAATTGAATCAAGCCTCCAATGCCAATGGTACCTACACGTATTCATCCGCTTTTTGATGGTACCCAAACAATTTTGGGTCCTCTCAAGTTAGGAGCAACATACTTAGGCAATGCCTTAGTATGAGTAGCGGGATATTTTGCAATAGCAACCATAGAGGTACCATTACCATCGTTTCTAAGCACATCATGATCATCAATTGAAATAGGCTTAGATGTATTACCTAGGGGACATGAATGTGCCATGTGTCCCCTTTCCCGGCATGAGTAGCACTTTCTCTTTGATTGAGCCTTCTCATCCTTGCTCATGTGGTGCTTCCCATTGCCTTGCCTCTCATGGATTGCTTGAGCCTTCTTCTCAAGCTTAGTAGGACGCTTAGAGGCAAAGTGTCCCATACTTCCACACTTGAAGCACTTGATGTGAGCATAATATTTCTTCTCATCTTCATTCTTGCTCATCATCTTGGCATCTTGTGTTTGCATTGGATGCCTTGCCTTTCCACCCCTTCTTATTTTCTTCTTCTTCATCATCAAGTCACCATCATCTTCATGGTTGATCTTGATTTGCTCTTGGGGTATCTTCTCTTGCTTAACTTGTGGCTTTGGTTGAGGCTCTTCTTGTTGCTTCACCAATTGCTTGGTTGGACACATTGAGGTAAGATGACCCCAAGTGCGGCACTTGAAGCACTTAATATGCCTTAGCCTCTCTTCTTCTTTCTTCAACTTGAGCTTTTCTTCATTGGAGCAACCATTTGTAAGATGTCCCATTTCATGGCACTTGAAGCACATGAAATGAGAGAGCTTCTCTTGTTCTTGCTTCTTCATCTCTCTTTCATATCTTCTCTTGCCCCATCTTTTCCCTTTGATCTTGCTCTTGTTGAAACCAATGCCACTTATGTTAATGCAGCTTTCTTGATGATTGACTTTGCTAGTCTTGAAGCCGACTCCACTCTTGTCATCAAAGTTTCTTTGAGTCTTCAACATATGCTCAAAGGTGACTTGAGAGTTGTAGCACCTCTCTAACTTGTTGCTCAATTTCTTCACTTTATTTTTGAGCTCATTGTTCTCCTTCAAAAGGTTAGTCTCACAAGACATAGAAGTAGAACAAGCATCTATATGTGAAGAGCATGGCATATCTAATAAATCATCACAAGAGGTGAATACATGCTTCTTGCCTACATCACAAGGGTTAGCAACAATTTATGATTTATCATTTGACCCATGTGATGAGCTCTCATTATTTTTAAGTTTCTTTGTAAACACTTTAATGAGAGAGGCATGCTTTTCTAATAAATTATCATGAGATGCAAGTAGTGTCTCATGATTCTCATTTAGCTCATCAAGTGAAGATTTATAAGCTTTAAGTAATTTCTTATGTTCTTCACAAGAGTTCTTTAGAAATGAGTTTTCATTTTCTAATTTCATTGTTTTAGCTTTCTCATTTTCTAAAGACATGGTCATGCTAGCAAGTCTACTAACAAGCTCATCATATGAATCAACATGATCAACCACATTATCATTTTGTACCTTAGTGTCACCTTGTGACATGAAGCAATGTGGTGTAGTTGGAGAGCTTGTAGTAGCATCATCATCATGGCTTGAACATGAACCATCATCACCATCAAGTGTGCATGGGGTAGCATCATCACTTGCAACACTTGTGGCATCATCATCAACCTTGTCAAGTGAACTTGTGGTAGATCGATCATCATCATCATCATCACTTGACCATGAGGTGGAGCAATCTTTCACAATCACTAAATTGTGATCATGCTCAACACACTCATGCACCTCCTTCTTAGGCTCATCCTCCTTGAATTTGCCATCATCCCATGTGGAGGTATCACCGAAGGTTTCCTTGATGGACTCCCATATCTCACGAGCGGTTCCCTTGATGTTAACTTGTTTCATCAAATCAAAGCTCAAATCATCCATTAGATAACAACAAGCATGTGCATAAAATTCATAGAGAACTCTTTGAGCTTTGGTGAGATTTCTATGATCCAAGACATGGGTGAGACCGCTAGTGACAACCCACCAAAATTTAGGTCCCATTGCACGAAAATGATCAAGCATGTGATTTTTCCAAAGTGCAAAGTTTGTGCCATAAAAAATGTGTGTCTCACAAACATCTAGCCCATTTGACGCCATCCTCTCGGGTCGGTGAAGACCACAAATGAGAGACCTCGCTCTGATACCAATTGAAGGGTTGAGATGGCGGACTAGAGGGGGGTGAATAGTCTTTTCTAAAACTTAATCGCGTCGGCTAACCGATATAAATGCGGAATTAAAACAATCGGTCTAGCCAAGACTACACCCCTCTATATATGTTCACTAACACCTTGCAAAGATACTAATTATGCAACTAAGATGCCGAGCTAGCTAGAGCTCTCCTAAACAATTCTAGGAGCAAGGTTACACAAACCTATGCCACTAGTACTTTAAGCTACAAGAGAGCTCCTACACATGCTAGTAAGCAAAAGCACAAAGCTAACTAAGCTCACTAGCAATGCTCAATAATAAGGCAACCAATGCCTAATTAGAGAGCGCAAATACTTAGCTACACAAACTAAGCAATATGACTAACAAGGTTACTAAAACCAAATTAGCCACGTAAGGGAGCTACTTCTATGCTACACAAGCAAGAAGGTAATTAGCAAGCTACACAAGCTATCTAATTACAAGAGCAACTACACAAGCTTAATATGTATAAAAGTAATTGCAAGCTTGTGTAATGGGGATTCAAACCAACGGGAAGAACAAGGTTGACACAATGATTTTTCTCCCGAGGTTCACGTGTTTGCCAACACGCTAGTCCCCATTGTGTCGACCGCTCACTTGGTGGTTCGGTGGCTAATTAGCATCACCCGCTAAGCCTGCATGTCAGGCGCCGCAAGAACCTACCCCTTGAGTGAGGGTAGCTCAATGACATGCTTTACTAGAGTTGCTCTTCGTGGCTCCCATGGGGCGAGCACAATGCCCCTCACAAGCACTTCTCTGGAGCACCGCACAAGCTTCTTGCGAGCTTCGACGGAGACCACCACCAAGCCGACTAGGAGGTGGCAACCTCCAAGAGTAACAAGCATCACCAGCTTGCAACTCGATCACCTAGTGCCACTCGATGCAATCTCACGATGCAATTGCACTAGAATCGCTCACTCACACAATCGAATGATCACTATCAAGTATATGTGTGATGGAGGGCTCCCAAGCACTCACAAGCATGGACACTAAGTCCCCTTAGGTGCTCAACACCAGCCATGGCCGAGGGCCACTTCTATTTATAGCCCCAAGAGCTAAACTAGCCGTTACCCCTTCACTGGGTGTTTTTTGGGCTGACCGGACGCAGCACCGGACGCAGCACTAGACACACTGATCGTGAATACCGGACATGTCTGGTCACCATACCAGACACGCCCGGTCGCTCCTAGACCACCATGTGTCCAGTTCAAACCAAACTAGCCATTGCTGCCCACTCTTACTACCGACTAGACGCTCACATCGAACGCAGAAGCAGAAACGATCGGACATAGAGGACACAGTGTCCGCTCAAGTATAGTAAGCACCTAGGTCCGACCGGACGCTGCCAGTGTTTGGTCGACCGTTCACAGAACATCGACCATGCAGATTCACACCGGACACGTCCGGTGTGGTGACCGGACGTGTCCGGTCACTGAGTTTGCCTGTTAATATCAGACATGTCCGGTAACCACACCGGATGTGTCCGGTCACTCTCTGACCAGCGTGACTCACTCTTTTTCTTCACGAAGTTGATCCACATCAACTCCAACTTCATCTCCTTTGTAAATGTGCCAACACCACCAAGTGTACACCACCATGTGTATGTGTGTTAGCTTTTCACAATCATTTCCCAAAGGGTTAGCCACTCATCTTGCCACGCCACTCAATCCTAGCGATGATGCAAAGTTAGATCACTCGAGTGGCACTTAGATGACCGATATGCAAACAAGTTTGCTCCTCTTGATAGTATGGCCATCTATCCTAAACCTAATCATAAACTTCTCTACACACTTATGACCGATGAAATGAAATGCCCTAGGTTATACCTTTGCCTTGCGCATTTCCATTCCATCTCCTTCAACGTCGATGCAACACATACACCAACACAATCAACAATGACATGATCCACTTCATATCATCACGTGATCATATTGATTCATCGATCTTGACTTCACTTGCTCTTCACCGTTGCCATCGTCCACCGGCGCCAAGTCTTGCTCAAGCTTCACCGCCATGCGGTCCATCACTCCAAAGCCTTCGACTTGCCCTTCACGCTTGCAACCGGTCTATCAAGCCAAGTCTTGTCTTGATCTTCTCCACCTTGATCACATGACTCAATATCATGTCTCATGTACATTTAAGCTCCTTCATCATTACATGTGTGAGCTTTGCAACATCTCCAAGCCATTTTCACCTTCATGGCATGTGTTGCTCACACACATGTACCTGTGGACTAATCACCTATGTATCTCACATAAATACAATTAGTCCACCTAAGTTGTCACTCAATTACCAAAACCAAACAAGGACCTTTCAGCAGGGCGAGCAGAGAGGCATCACCATCACTCTGTGGCTAGGGTCAGCTGACCCAGATGCAGTGAGCGGTGACACGAACTCGCGGTAGATGAATTGTAGGGCAGGGCGACTGCCACAAAGCCATGGCAACAATGGACATAGCCTTGGCCTGACCCCATGTGTGGCTCAGCGGCCAAGATGGCGCGCGTACGTGGTGACAACAGGGGCACCCGACAACAATAGCATGATGATGCCTTGCCATGTGACCTCATAGTAGCTGCACTGGTGTAGCACAGTGGCAGCCCTCTAGCACGGCGTAGTGGTGCACGCAGTGCCCATGTGCACGTGAGGCCAAGGCATGGCTCGGTCGGCCCAACGCGCAGCACGGGCGATGACGGGACCACCATCGGCAAGGTCACACACGGTGCGCGCGTGTGATGGTGTGAGCACCCATGCACGACGCCGCACTCCCAAGCACAATGACCGCGCACTCCAGGCCAAATAGCCAGACAACATGCTATGCATGAACTTTAAAGCGTCAAAACCAACTGCTTAAAGCTAAGTTGAGATTAAAACAAGAGTGCCATCAGTGGGGATCGACCGGATCATTGCAGCCATAATAGCAAACTATAGACCAGATTCAACTAGCTAGCAAACCTCTTCAAGATCATACGTGCCTTAACCCCATACTATGCATGATCAGGATCGAATTAGAACAGCCGATGAAACATAACCCGTCGCTCAAAGTAAGAAACATCATGTTGTGATAAAGCAAACGACGGACTAAAAGGATATGAGGCCGATCTAGATCGATCTCGACCGGGCAGATTGATGTTGCTACAAACTAATAGCAATAAGAACATTAGCAAGATCGGTAACTTAATGAATCTACCCAAAGGACGCCACCCTTAGGTAGAGCTGATAACTTGACCTTAATCTAATTCGAGCAGTGGAGGTCGACCGGATCGATGCAGCCGTACTTGAACTAGATAAGAGTCAATAACTAGTTTATACTAGAGTTCGCAATGGAGGTCGAACTTAACTGATGTAGCCGTACAAACGAAAGTATAAGCCATGACGGTACTTATAGACAAGTTGGAGGTCGGCCGGACTGATGTGGCCCTGCTTGTTGAAGAACTCACCGAGATATACACTACTCCTACTCCTAAGGGTTGGCATGGAGCCAAAAAAGTAAATTATATTTGATTGATTAGATGTCCTTTACAATAGCTGGGGTCCAATATTTATACCCGAAATCTAAGTATAAATCCTACTTATGCATGACTCATTATAATCTTTGGCATAAGAGAAAACATTCCTAATTTAAGATAACTTGGACCCTAATCTTTCCCTTTTTGTAGAGTCCAACATGTTTCTCCCGACGCCAACCGTAGCTTTTTTGTCATTATCTATTGGCGTCATCCGAAGAGAGCCGATTCTAGTGCTACATTTGAACCAGCTAATATCGACCTTTATGCAATCGATTCAATGATCTTTGGGAGCTTCAAATTCCCACATTCTTCTTCCCAAATTTTGGTGTAAACACATGCCCCCCAATTTTGGGATAAAAGTAATTTTGTTCCAAAATTATCATGCATGTACCTCCGATAGGTTCATAGTCACGGGTAGAGAATCATGATCTAGGGTCTATTGTCTATCACCGTCTTTGCCAGCTCATGAGCCCATGCTTCAAAGCTTTACGAGAGCATCATTGCTTTATGGGAACTTGGATCCATCTTTCTAGGGCGATTATAAGTGTCTATCTGACTCTAGCGAGAGCAACTCAACAACTTCAGTTATGTTTCTCTTCTGTTTGCTTCCTCAAGTGCCCCTAGCTCCGCCAGACCCTCCATGGTCTAATTCCTTGCTATGAGGATCTTGAATGGTTAGAAGAATTCTTATGCATAGGGTGATTGTGTCCCTCCTTTTAGCGCCTTGTCAAGCAAGAGGATCAGCTACTATGGTTAGAATAATTCTTGTGACATCACCTGAGTTTTCTCACCATGATCGTAGAGTTGTTCTAGTGTTTGCAAGAGCTAAAATGTGTGGACACCTTCCCCTTGTTCGCTTCATCAAATGCCCTTCGGGAAAACCACACACTTCTTCCCCACGGTTTCCTAGCCACCGATAAATGGGCATCTCTTAGTAGGTGGCTTTTTTTTTCCCATTGTTTACCAGTCACCGAGAAATTGGTTGGGTATATGTGCATCTTTTAAGCAGGCGGCCTTTCCTCTTCCCCTGATGCAATTTTTCAATGGGCCAATATGACTTGGTCCATGATGACCTTTGGCCTTGTGGGGATCTGGACTCCCTTCAATCCAAAGAAGTCTTGGTGGGTTGATCGCCAGTTAATGTAAACCTTTTGTATCAATCCCATGATATTTTGTAATTATGGGAAGCAATAAGTCTAAATCTGTTGTCTCTTCATGATCCATCTCCTGAATTTCTAGAGTGTCGACCCATTTTCATATCTGACTTTAATTCCATAACCCCGGTGAAGCCTATCTTCTCGCCTTCTGGGCTATATATACGGGCCACGGTTGTAGATCAAAAAACAAACTGCTTCATCCCAAACCCTTCATGTCTTTGGTGTGATTCTACTTTCTCATAGTTTTGAAGGCATGTAGAACGGCAAGAGGTCTACTGAGGAGGCCTTCAACGGGTCTATGTCACCACGCCAACATCTTCATCATCAGGAGGGTGCAACCTGGGATGCTCCTATCATCCTAGAGCATGGGGCCAACTCCGCTCAACTTCTGGGGTCGTCCTCATCAACAATTCACTGCTAGCTCCCCTGCTACATAAGGAGGCAGATCAACAATGACGATCTGATTGCTTCCATCGATTGGGCTGGCCAGAAGCTCGTTGACTGCCTCTCCATCGCAGAATTGGCTCTAGCCATGGTTTAGCGCCGATCACCCTCTGAGGCCGACCAGGCGGAGGAGAGGTTGGCCAAGCCTGAGTCCAAAATTATGGGTGAGATGCCAACCACAATTTTCTGTCTCTTCTTAGTTTTTGTCTTTAAGATTTTGATCATCCCTTCCTTGAATCTTTTTAGATCTATTGGCCTAGCTAGAAAGCCTCCGATTAGCTGCGGAGCACGTGGTAGGATTCGTTAACGCTAGGGGCGCCATGCCGGTGGTTCACTTGTATGATATTTCGAACCACATCAGAGAGGTCGCTCTTCATGGTGTTCATCATGGTGCTGCCATGGCATTGGCTGCTGCGCAAGCTCGTTTTGGCCATGAGCTTTGACTTCTTCCCCATGGTTTTCCAGCCACCGAACACCCTTGGGATCACGAGCGCCTAGTCGAGGATTTCTTCGACGCTGCCAACTCTGTACCCCTTGCTACCCAGGCCGAGGACATAGTGAATAAATTATTCCCCGGCCTTTAGTTTGTAACAAGAGAAGCTGGCAAACAATTTCTTTGTTTTAATTGGTTTTTTGCACTTATATTCCTTGTATCAATCTGTGTTTGTTCTTGCTCTATAGGCGATATATATCATACCAGCTTTTACTCCTTCAAGTTTATTTTTGAATTAGAGGCGATACCCTTCTGGTATCGGCTATTAGAGCCGATGACCGAACAAATCGGTTGTCAAGTATTAATCCAAACGCTAGGATAATATTTCTTTAGATATTTCCCATTAATTGCTTTGTCAAACCCTTCTTCTCCTCCTAGTGTTTCGAAAATATAAGTATTGCCAGATGCACAACGTTTAATTCGATAAGGTCCTTCCCAATTAGGTGACCATTTGCCAAACTTGCTGTCTTTTGACCCGATCGGCAATTTCACTTTCCAGACTAAGTCTCTTTCAGAAAATTATTTGCTCTTGAGTTTCTTATTGTAATACTTTACAATCCTCAGTTTATTGGCTTCGATATTCTCAAGAACACGCAGCCGATGGCAACTCTAGACCTCTAGGTTGTCTATCATAAGATTCTTGTAGACTTCGGCTGACAAATCATTTTGCAATGTGACACGCCTTGATCTAGTTTGAATTTCCTACGAAAGGACTGCATTATGACCATACACAAGTTCATAAGGTGACATTTTAGTCGATCCATGACAGGCCATCCTATATGCCCATAGTGCCTCATTAAGCGTTGAATGCCACTTCCTTGGCTGCTCCTCAATCTTTTTCTTGATCAGCTTAATCATAATTTAATTGGACGCTTTTGCCTAGCCATTAGCCTAAGCATAGTAAGGAGAAGAATTTAGCAACTTTATTCCCATACTAACAGCAAAATCTCCAAACTGTTTTGATGTGAACATTGTCCCTTGATCGGTAGTGATAGTTTGAGGAATCCCAAAACGATACACAATATGCTCCTTGACAAAGTCAACCATGTTCTTTGAGGTTATCATCTTCAAAGGAATTGCCTCAACCCATTTAGTGAAGTAATTTATTGCTACCAATATGAACCTATGTCCTTTACTTGAAGGCAGAAAAATCTAGCCAATTAGATCAATTCCTCAACCTCGAAATGGCTATGGTTTGATTATTGGATTCATAGCCAATGCGGGTGATTTCTGAGCATTACCAAAACATTGATAGTCCTGACACCCCTTATAATATTCAAAACAGTCTTCTAGTATCATTGGCCAGAAATATCCAATCCTGCGAATAATCCATTTCATCTTATAAGCCGATTGATGAGCTCCACATATCCCTTCATGTACTTCACCCATCAACACCTTAGCTTCTTCTTGATTTAAGTATTTAAGCAACACCCCATCGATTGTTTTGTAATATAGCTGATCATCTAGTAAAACATACTTAGTCGATTTATACCTTAGCTTCCTGATAACCTTCTATGATCGATTCCTAAGGTAATCAGCTATTTCAACTCTCCAATCATTATTCAAGGTTTCACTGCTTAAGACATCTTGAAACACTAGATAACCTGACGTACTTTGAGCTAAATGATTAGCCTCTTGATTATATGCTCTTGGAATATGTTGAAGGGAGACATGAGGAAATTCCTTGAGCAACCCTTGGCACTCATCATAATATCCCCTCAGAGTATCTTCTTTACATTCATATAGGCCGATCAACTGATTAATAATTAACTATGAATCTCTAAATACTTCAATTGCCTTAGCCTTTACTTCATGAAGAAGCTGAAGCCCCTTAAGAATAGCTTCATATTCTACTTGGTTGTTGGTAATCATTGGCTCAGTTGAAAAAGCAAACTCAAAACTTGCCCCCGAGGCGAAATAATAACAATACCAACACCACCACCTTGCTTGCATGATGATCCATCGAAGAACAACACCCAAGGTACCGACTCTATGTAGCTAACACTTGGCTTATGATGCTGGGTGATGAAATTGGCTATTACTTGCCCTTTGACTGCTTTTGCCGATTCGTATCTCAAGTCAAATTCTGACAACGCAAGAATCCACTTCTCATTCTTCCATTTAATATTGGCATTAATAGCATGTGCTTGATCACACCAGCCTTGGAAACAACTGTACACTCAGTCGATAACAAGTAATGTCGCAACTTAGTGCAAGAGAAATATAAGCACAAGCATAACTTTTCGATGGGAGAATATCTTGTTTCTGGATCCAAAAGTCTTCTACTTAGATAGAAAACAACTCCTTCTTTTCCTTCAAACTCTTGCATCAAGGCTGATCTAATTGTTTGGTCATCAGCCGACATGTACAACTTAAAAGGCTTACCTTGCTGAGGAGGGACCAGCATAGGTGGACATTTCATACATTCTTTTATCTCCTCAAACGCCTTTTGTTGTACGTCACCCCACTTAAATTCTTGATCATTTTCAACTTCAACAAGGGAGAAAATGGCAGAACTTTTTCTGACAAATTTGAAATAAACCTCCTGATAAAATTAATCTTACCAAGCAAAGATTGTAACTCTATTTTACTAGTCAGTGGTACTGCCTCATTAATTGCTTTCATACTTTTTTGACCAATTTTGATTCCTCTCTCATGGACCATGAAGCCCAAACATTGTCTAGCTGATACTCCAAAGGCATACTTATTAGGATTTATCTTTAGACCATGTTTTCTTATGCACTCCAAAGTCTCCCACAAATTAGCTAGATATTCTTTGTACCCCTTGGATTTTACCATCACATCATCAATGTAGATTTCAACAATCCTGCCGATCAACTTATGAAAAATATAATTCATTGCCCTCTAATATGTTGCACCAGCATTCTTCAAACCAAATGTCATCACAACCCATTCGAATAAACCGATTGCGCTAGGGCATCTGAAAGCTATTTTTGTTATGTCTTCCTCAGCCATAAAAAATTGGTTATATCCTGCATTGGCGTCCATGAAACTAATAACCTTATGCCCGACTGCTGCATCTACCAACATATCGGCTATCGGCATCGGATAACCATCCATGGGTGTTGCTTTGTTCACATCTTTGAAATCGATGCAAACTCTTAACTTCCCATTTTTCTTATACACAGGAACAACATTCGATATCCATTTTATATATCGGCACGGTCGGATAAATTTCGCTTCTAGCAACCTTTCAATCTCCTTTTTGATATCATCAAGAACGTTTGGGTTGAATCTCCTTGGAGCTTGTTTAAACGACCGATATCCAGGTTTGATTGGCAACTGATGTTCAACAATCGATCGTCTAGACCAGGCATCTCATAGTATTCCCAAGCAAAACAATCTTTAAACTCCTTTAATAAATCTACTAACTCTTGCTTATACTTAGGATCTAACTTGACACTTATATACGTCGGCCTAGGCCTATCTCCAGAACCAATATCTATCTCTTCTAATTCATCAGCCGACGTAAAGCCATGTCCTAGTTTACCATCTGTACCATCTATTGGATTATCCATTAAAACAAACTTTCAGAGCTGATTGCTTGGATCGGCTGTTGGCCTTCATTACTGATCTTAATGAAGCCTCCTTCCCATAGTTTGCTAGAAAAACACTCAAAGTCCTCCTGCTCCCAATATACTAGATCGGCTGTTGCGATACTCATAGATTCATCAGTGTGAACCAGCTCAACATTATCTTCATGCCACTAAATCAAACATTGATGCATGGTTGATGGCACACAACAGTTTGCAAGAATCCAATCATGACCAAGGAGTAAACTGTATGACCCTTTTCCATCAATGACGAAGAATGTAGTAAGCAAAGTTTTACTTCCGATTATTAATTCGACGTTCATTGCCCCCCTGGTCTTAGATGCATTACCTCCGAAATCCTTAAGCATCATATCAGTTTCAATCCAATCTCTTAGTCCCTTGCCAAGCTTGCGAAAAATAGTATAAGGCATAAGATTGACAGAAGCACCTCCATCTACCAACATTTTGCTCATCGGCTTTCCATCAACAAAACCTTTTATATATAAAGCCTTTAAGTGTCGATGTTTGATTGACTTATCGAATATAGCCTGTTGTATCACTGTTAACTTGGCAACTATCTCCTCATACTCTGATTCATTGAAATCTAAGTAAACTTCTTAATCTGCTAGAGCTCTGAATTCTGATGGCAACAGAAAAGCCATCTGAATATTAGCCGATGGTTGCCCTCTATCGACTGTTTGCTTAGCACGCCACACCTGAGGCCTACCAGATGCCTAATTCTGTTCTAGCTCTCTGTTCTTTAGGTGTTGCACCCTTCTTTTCTAGCTTCTTGTCAGACCTCCTGGACACCATTGACCTTCCTACCAAACATATTCGTCTTCATTATTTTCTTCTTCATAATCAGCCCAGTTTTGATCAACAACTCATTTTTCTAGCTGATCATGAACACTTCTATTTTTAAGCGTCGATCCAAGTTATTATGATGATACTCATCTTGAGCATGGATAGACCAGCGGTTGGCTTGAGATTGCCTAAATTCCCAATATTGCTCGCTGCACTTCGGACAGTTATTTTTGGTGGACAATTTCAAACCTTCGTTCCAGCAATGTCTGAAGAAAGGACAATTCCAATGTGATTCAGCTTGCTTTCTTTCATACCTCTCTTTTTCCTATTGACGCTGGTATTCTTGCTCTTCTAACCAACACCGATAATCCTTTTTCTTCTATCGCTGCCATTTATTCAACAAAATTCGAGATGTAACACGTGGCTTTGTCGCTCCATCCTTCGACGTTTCTCCCTGCTCATATTGGCTCTTTTGTTGGTCACAATGCCTTCTAACCTCTCTATATTCATCAGCCGATATTTGCATCTTGGGATCGACTGTTCTAGTTTCTTTTGATCTAACTGATGTTAGGACTTTAGTCTTCCCTTTGAGCAGCCTAGCATCAACCATGTTTTGATCTCTTGGGAAAGGATTATCATCAACTTTTATCTTTCGAGGTGTATCAAATTTGAGCCTTTCTTGCTGAATAGCCCTCTATATATGTTGCCAAAAAACTCTACACTTATTAGTGGAATGAGAAGTGGCGTTGTGAAATTTGTAGAACTTCTTATTCTTCAACTAATCAGGAGGCAACTTATCATGATTGTCGGGTAACTTGATCTGTCCCTTCTCAAGCAAGAAATCAAAGAGCTTGTCTAATTTTGTGACGTCAAAGTCATAGCTCTCTTCGACTCCTCTTCCCCAAGGATTTGACATCATTACCATTTTCTTACCCCAATTCCATTCAGCCATGGCAACCTCTTCTTCTTCATCGTCTTCATAGCCGTCATCAACCGAATATGGATTATAGGTTTCCACAATTGTGGCATTCTTCTAGAATCGGGTATCTCTGCGCATGTTCTGAAATTGACTGTTGAGCACTGCCACTCATTGAGCCAACTGACCTAAATTGTCGAACTCTTATCCCAGCAACTTCTCTCTCCATGTTGGTAATATTCCTTGAATAGCCAAGGCAGCCAGCTGATCATCAGTTAAGTTCAGTGAGAAGCATAGATTTCTGGTCTCTTGGAACCTCTGAAGAAACTCGATGCCTGATTCATTAGTTCTCTGCCTTATAGTCGTCAAATCGGTAATTTTCTTTTCTCTTGTTCCAGTATAAAAATATGTATGAAACTTTTTCTCTAGGTCAGCCCAATTGGCAATAGAGTTAACTGGCAGTGATGAAAACCAAGTGAAGGCTAGCCCTAACAGAGACAAAGAGAAGAAACAAACTCGATGGGCCTCTTCAATGGATGCTTCGCCCAACTGTGTAAGATACCAACTGACATGTTCTATCATACTTGTGCTATCTTGGCCAATGAACTTGGCAAACTCTGAGAGCCTATAATTTATAGGAAGAGTGACCAAATCATACCATTCTAGATATGGACGTTTGTACGAAAAGGTCTGCCCTTTTGGTTTGAAATCGAACTGATTCTTCATCATCTCGATCACTCTAAGCGACAACTCATCAACATTTGAATTTGGATTTCTCTGTAATTGCTGACCCATCTATGGATTAAAATTTTGAGTACCTTGATATCCCGGATTTAGAATCATGTGAAGGGTGTTGTAATCTATGCCATAATGATATCCTTGTGGAACCTCCATCTGCTAGGTCCTTTGCTGGTTTGCTGCTTGAAGTCTCTGGTTATAGACGTTAGGATCTATATATCTATGAATCCTTTGAACTGATGGCGCTATCTTTTGAGCCAACGACGGTATTTGGCCTGATGTGCCAAAATTAACCATCTAGGTCTGACCTTGCCCTGTCGGCTATTGTACATGCTACACTAATGATCCAGGATTATACTATATCTGATTAGTAGTAGCACCTTTAACTTGCTCAGATGAGCTCTAAACTACCTGAACATCGTCATTACTAGCTGGTGTTGCTTCTTGAAGGCTAGTACCAGCTTGATTAATCCCCTGAGTTGACGAATGTAGAATGTTGTAATAAGCCAGCCCAACCTGATCAATTGGATATCCATGAAACACCTCTTTCATGGTGTTGTGAAATGTGTTCAAGAATACTTCATTATGGTTCGACATGGCATCATGAACAGACTTATTTACGGCCTCTACGAAGAAATGCCTATCCTCAGCTTCATCTGCATCTGTCTGCCCATGCAACAGAACTCTTGGTAGTGGATATTTCTGAATAATTGTATTCTCACGTGTCTTGGTGTAGGACAACAAACACTTGTTTTGAAATTCTTCTATAGCTTTGCTGATGATATCTTTATCTCCATCAGGTAGGTCTTCATAAGGCACCATAAGGATGTCATTGTTGTTGTAAGCCACCATGACGATTGGGGTGTCCCACCGGGCGTGCCAAAACATGTGTCGACATGAAAATATCAACACACGGCAAGCTGGAAGGATCTGCTTAGGATGAGCCCGGAGATCTGCTTGGCTTCAATGCAGGAGTGACCGATCCTACGATTTCCTCCCAAGACGTGCCAATCAATTTGACCTGCAATTGATAAGGAGAGAAAGTTTATCAGTAATTTAAGGTGGAACATGTCGGTCCTTACCTAGACAGTTCCAAGTATGCCGCTTCGGGAGCAGCCAGACGGGAAAATCGACTAAATAGCCGATACGCACAGAAATCAGTTGTTATGGATAGTAAAGCTCATGGATCGTGATTGATTTTATGTTGATAAGTACAATGCCCATAGATGTAAATGAGATCATCAGCTAGGTGGATATTATCAATCTGAATCATTGAGCCTATGAATCTAATCAGGAAAGGATATAACATGCAAACAAATCGACTATCTAATACAAACAGACCTACAAACGCTCTGAATCTAATCTATTATCATCAACAGTAAGATTCGACTGGATCGATGACAGCTATGATGATAATAACAAACTAAAACCGACCAATCCATAAAACCATCTATACTTTGACAGGCTTTCCGAAAGACATGCTATACGTGAAGGCTCAAGCGAATTGGCTAAAATAGCTGATTCAGGTGAAAAGGGACTACAACGTGTGAACAATCGACTATTTTACATGGACAAACCAATTGACTCATCAGACTTAACCTACTATCTCTAACAGTGGGGTTCGACCGGATCGATGAAGCCATGATAAAGACAACAAATCAAACCCTTAAAGTACACAGATCTATTCACGCTTAACAGAATCATGGACGCACACTGTAGGCGTTAAAGCATAGGTGATCGGCTATTTAGCCGATGCAGGCATAGCAAATAGTTAAGGTCACGCCTAATCGAGAACAAACCTACTAACTAGCGTCCTCCAATCTATAGTGCCATTAGTGGGGATCGACCGGATCGTTGCAACCATAATAGCGAACTATAGACCAGATTCAACTAGCCAGCAAACCTCTTCAAGATCATACGTGCCTTAACTGCATACTATGCATGATCAGGATCGAATTAGAATAGCCGATGAAACATAACCCATCGCTCAAAGTAAGAAACATCATGTTGTGACAAAGCAAACGACGGACTAAAAGGATATGAGGCCGATCTTGACCGGGCAGATTGATGTTGCTACAAACTAATAACAATAAAAACATCGGCAAGATCGGTAACTTAATGAATCTACCTGAAGGACACCACCGTTAGGTAGAGCCGATAACTTGACCTTAATCTAATTTGAGCAATGGAGGTCGACCAGATTGATGTAGCCGTACTTGAACTAGACAAGAGTCGATACCTAGCTTATACTAGAGTTCATAGTGGAGGTTAAACTTAACCGATGCAGCTGTACAAACAGAACTATAAGCCATGACGGTACTTATAGACAAGTCGGAGGTCGACCAGACCGATGCAGCCCTGCTTGTTAAAGAACTCATCGAGATCTACACTACTTCTACTCCTAAGAGTTGGCACGAAGCCGAAAAAAATAAATTGTATTTGATTGATTGGATGCCCTTTACAATAGTCAGGGTCCAATATTTATACCCGAAATCTAAGCATGAATCCTACTTATGCAGGACTCATTATAATCTTTGGCATAAGAGAAAACATTCCCAACTTAAGATAACTTGGACCCTAATCTTTCTCTTTTTGTAGAGTCTGACATGTTTCTCCCGACGCCAACCGTAGCTTTTTTGTCGTTATCTGCTGGCATCATTTGAAGAGAGCCGATTCTAGTGCTGCATTTGAACCAGCTGATATTGACCTTTATGCAATCGATTCCACGATCTTTGGGAGCTTCGAATTCCTGCATTCTTCTTCCCAAATTTTGGTGTAAATAGAAGTACTCACTTAGAGGCAACCAACAATACGAAATCATGGAGCTAGTACTTATGTATTTTTGTTAGAACTTAAACACCAAGATGGCATTGTCTTCTTTCTTTCAGTCTTAGGAAGTCAAAAGTTCAACTTTAACTAAACATTCATTAACACTCTTGCCACAATTTTTAAAATGTCCAAACCTCATTAACTGCTACCAACAAGTATTTCATGCAATAGTCCATACCTTATACTAACCCATAGGAGCAAAATATTTAAGCACCATTTAACTATTTTCTCAATATAATTCACCAAAGATGGCATTTTAAACATAAGTTCAAATTCTCGCCGATTTTTTGAAAAGTTCTAGTTTAATTTTTGGATTCGATGTTTGAGCTCCCAAAATACTAGTTAACACTATTCTCTTTCCAAACCTAAAGTTGCATTCTTATCTACACTATTTACTCATCATTTTTACATAAGCACTATACACAAGTTATATTTTGTTTTTGTTTATAGAAATTGTTTTTTGTTGACCTTAACCTAGGTGCTAAGCAAACTCGTAACACCAGAGGTGTTACAACAAAGATTATAAGCTGGCCCTCACCCTCCTAAACTTCCAAGGTGTACCTCACCCTCCCTCACCCTTCTCTCACACTTTTGTCCTAGCTTTGTGTAAAAGGGTTAACCCGGAGGTGCTACGTTTGGAACGACAAGACTTATAAGCCTAAACTTCCAAGGTGTACCTCACCCTCCCTCACCCTTCTCTTACACTTTCATCCTCTCTTTGTGAAATGATCCACGATTTCCTCTAAGGGAAATCCTCAGATTACATCATAATGTGATAGTCCAGGAAGACCAAGCTGTCACATTATCTTTATTCAGTTGATACCACAGTTCATACATCATGGAATTACAAGTTTACAAGGTATTACAACACTGGGTTACACACTTAAGTACAACATATACTAGCAAAAATACACATAGAACATAATCAGAGTAGACGTAGCGCCTCCGCGGGTGAAGGCTCCTCCTTCATGGACAATCATCAGAGTAGACGTAGAGTATCAGCGGGCGTAGACTTCATCTCCTCAACCAAACTTGAGCGTAGGAACGATACCATCTAATCCTTCTAATCTCCATTGTTATCACCGTAGATGGCTTCCAAACCTGCCAAATATCTTTCAGTATGATTTGTACTGGCCACTGGCTCCCACCCTATGCTTTGCTTTGCTTTGTGGTAAGTGGAATGCAAGGGTAGAGCAAAAGGCCTATTTATGGTTGTAGTTTTCCTATTCAAGTTCATCAATATTTTATAATAGTTCATCAACCCATCTCATCCACAAGTTCACCCATCCCATCACACACATCTCAACACACTCTCACTCTCTAGGTGGCAAGGACGACTCCCTCTCGTGCCTTACCTTATCAACTAACAGCCAAAAACCAACAAACCCCGGGGGAGAAGAAGAAAGGACTCCTCTCACTAATTAAGGGAAGTGTAGGTCATAGGAATGTCCATATTCACGAACACGGCTATACGTATAGATTGATCAACTCTGCAGAGCGTGTACAGCTAGAACCACAAGATCACCATCATCGACGATGGCCACTGTCTAGGCTGATACTGGGCTGCCTCCCAACCGGTATGATGCCACCCTACCGCTCAGCCCTGAGTCACCCTAGAGTCCACTGTCATGCTAAGACTGTGAGATGTAGTACCAGGCCCTTAAGGTCATTACGCTGTCTTAGGAGGGTGTGAGCCATACGCCCGTACCTCCCTACACTATCACCTACATCCTAGGTAGTAGTGGCACCACCCAAGCTGGTCAATATCCCTCCCCCACCCATTCAGGAATGAGTGGTGTGTACGTAGGGTCCTATAATCCGGTTCTCTCAATATACCAGTCCTTAGGGGGACCAGACAATATATCTTCTCAAGTGGGGTTAATCGACACCCTATGCCTCGATGGCACCTCCTTTCAGGGGGCTCACCCCTGCGAGGCAACCTGGGATCTACTCCACTCACATGTACCCACCACAGGTACCTCTCATAGAGGATGCTCAGGTCACACCCTCCCGGCAAGACTTGTCCCAAGGACTCATCGTAGAATCCTGTCTAGTTAACTCGACCCTCACCACACACCCAAGATGCACGCCAAGATGTCCCCAAGTTATCACTAGTTTTAGCAGTACCATGTGCCTTAGCCACTCACAAACAATTCTCCACCAAGCATCACATCACAGATATAATGTGTAGTAGAAGTAAGCAATAAGTAGTAAGCGAGCGTCTAGCCTATCAGCGGGTGTGTAGGGTAAAAGGTTGCGTCAAGGTAAGGGCTTTCAAGCAATTCTACCATGCAACCTATCACAATTCATTTGCAGAAAATAAAGCACTAGCAGCTACATTATTACATGTCTAATAGGATTCTACGAGGTTGGGTGAGACGTCGCACCTGTTGATTAATCATCTCTGGGATCCTTAGGGTACTCATAGCCATCCTCTTCAAGATCCTGCTGTCATTCGTGGGTCCTTCCTCCAACAGATTCCGGTCTGATTAACGTTATCCTCGATGCAACTACCACAAAAGGGTGACATACAAGGAAAAAGAGCAATCAATACTCTAAAAAGGCAACAAGACATAAAAATATCGAATAACACCAAAAGAACGGAAAAAGGACTTAGCCCTCACGGAGGATGTCTAATCCTTGGGCTAGAGAGAAACATAAGTGGTGGTTCACTAAGCACAAGCTTAAGTCACAGCCTACCTAGTACTTCCCTGGCCGATTGTGTTGACCTGTACAGCTTCAAGTATAATGGCCTAGACCCTAGCTCAACTTAAGCAAACACCACGGAAAAATAAGGCTAGCCCTCACGAAGCGAGTCCGTTTTTCCTCGGGCTTAAAAAGGAGAAAGTCGGCTAGGCATGTCCATGTCACATCCTCGGTATAGATGGCACTCTATTGGTCGATCGGGTCGACTCTCGTGGTTCCGAGAATACAACATAGACCTAAACTTTGCCAACTAGAAATGATAGTCCGGTCTTTGATCCAATTGTCATGGCTAAAGACGGGATCGAACAGAGCGGGCTAAAGGGGAAAAGAGAGTAGTTCTGGTCTCTCTCTCAATCCGTACGCCATTGCAATTGGTAGGAACTGAAGAGAGGATGGAACAGGAGAAGAAAAGAGAGGAGCAGTGGTCTGCTTTTTCCAATCCCCACGCCATGGCAAAAGACGAGGTATCAGAAAGGAGCGACACAAGGGAACACGAACACCTGAGTCCACTCATAGGGCACCAAACGGGCACAAACAGGTGAAAAGGGACTTTGGTTCCACGGTGCTTCGATCCACATGTCATGGTAAAAGACACGAGCCAAAGAAATAGGAACAAGAAGATCAATCCACATCTTACTAGGTCGACGGGGATCGATAGAGGGGAGAAGAGAGGATAGAAGAACGGTCTCCGTATTCTCTCAACCAACACGCCATGGGAAAGGGCGAGGGTTGAAAGAAAAGAGACACAAATCCCAAGGTCTCTCGATCCACACCAACTCGTAGGGCACCACGACCTATGTGCAACTAGATCGACACTTTGCTATTCCTAGGGTTTATAGTGGTGTGGTTGTCACTGTGAGAACCAAAGAAATGCTACGGTCAATGTGGCACAAGCATACGAGATGGTTAGGAAGAACAAAGAGCAAAGGAGAGCAAAAGAGGTAGAGCCCGATGGTCATGGCGAGGCGACTCGCGATCATGAGCTTCACCTACATGAGTCGGCTTCCGTAAACTCCATGATGGTTGTCCCCTAATACGTCCCTAGTAGAATAGGTCAAAGATGGGCTCATCGTGTGCGGGTAGGAAGCGCACCGATGTCGAGCCCATGTTGGCCACGTCCTAGGGCCGTAGAAGGGGCCAATGATCACGACATTACAAAGTCAACTAAAAATGAGGGGTCGAGTTACGCTCGGCATCACGGCCATGACAGGACGAATCCCCCGACCGAAACGTTCGAACGAGATATGATCCCTCAATCGGCTCGAAGGCTCGGTCCACAGACAACAACACAAACACACAAAGAACCCGGCATAGAGCAGCACATAACCATAGCACTTGAGATAGATTGACACGAAGGCACGGCGCATGCATAGATATGGATAGAGCATGTATATGATCAAGTATGGATGACAAGTATGAATGAAATCAAAAACAGGAGCTGTGTCGACGGGGTTGAAAGGCTCGACCTTGACGATGGAGGGTTGCTGTGGAGCGTCCGGGCTTCCCATGGCAAGCTGCAGCAGGTTCTGGCAGGCTGTGGCCTGGTGCAGTTGGCTACGGTTGGCTGTGGCTGGCTAGACACGGCTACAGGTAGGCTGGGACACGTCGGCGAGGTCCGGCTGCTGCTCCTAGCGATGGTCAAAGATGAGGCGGACTGTAGGGTTCGGCAAGGTGGAGGCTTGGTGGCAGCGGTCCAACAGGGACAACGACAGGCTTGCGAAGGGGGTCGATGTGGCTGCTGTGCTTCGGCAAGGTTCTGCAGCAGTGTCCAGGGTCGGGGACAGGTTCTGTAGCAGTGGTTCACCATCAACAGCAGCGTCCCAGGTCCAGCGGCTCGACAACGTCCATGCCAGGCTACAAAACGACGACTTGGAGCAGAGGCTCACCATGGTCGAGGAGTGGTGGTGTGTCTTCCCTCGACGGTAGTAGACAGCGGCACGAAGGCCAAGCTTAGGCAGGAACGGTGACAGGAAGGAAGAAAGGCGAAAGCTTGGGCTTGGTTCCTCACCAGCGGTGGAGGAGCTCTAGCAAGGTGGTGCTGCTGCTCTGCACCGAGGCGTGGATGATGGGAAGGTGGCTGTAGCTCCAGCGTAGACGGGGAACGCCGCGCGACGGGGAGGGTTGCCCGCCAGGGGCTCACCAGCGGTGGAGGAGCTCACGGCTGCGAGGTAGTGCTGTTGTTGTTGCACGTTCCGACGGGGTGGAAGGAGAAGGTGGTCACGGCTCGAGTTCCCGATGTGGACGCGGTGCCGATGAGGACGAGGCACAGCGCGGCGATGAACGTGGGTTGGTGATGCGGTGTCCTCGGCTGGTGATGGAGAGGAAGCAGGGGTCGACGTCCGTGGGTGAAGGAGCAGGCGGACGTAGCTCAGCTCGAGGCAGGCATGGCATGGTCAGCGGCGTGGCCTGCTGGTCACCGACAAAGGATGCAGCGATGTCGCAATCGCTGTGGAACAGAGACGAAGGAGGTCGCGGTCGTCATGGCCATGGCACGACATCGAACAGGGGCGTAGCAAGGATGGTGGCCGCATCACGGACGGTCTGTGCAAGTCGAGGAAGGCCCGGCCTTGGTCGACGCTGTGATCGTGGCACGGCGAGGGTGTGGACGCGACGAGGAAGAAGGGGCTGACGTGGCTCGGTTGCGATGGCGAGGCGCGACACGACATCACAGAGGAGGGCGCGGCGTCGGGGTCAGCGAGGTAGAGGGGATCTCCCAGCGTAGATGAGGTGGACGCGGAGGCGCTGCTGTGGTGGCGCAGGCGTTCGGGGAAGGGAATGTCGGTGTCGCAGGGCCACGGCTCGGGAACGACTGGCCGGAGAGCACGGCATGTGCGGGCGACATCGCGGCAAAGGGCGCGGATGGCAGTGGTGCCAGCTTGGTGGCGTGGCACGGCGAGGCACCAGCGGCAAGCTGGGCTTGGCCGGTGGCGCAGCACCGACAGCGAGGCGCTCCGCAGCTTCTTCGTAGGCGAGAGGAACGGAGGGAGAGGAATGGCGGTGGGGGCTGGGAATGGAGCGGAGCAAGGGTGGTTGCGGCTTCTTATACCGCGAGCGGCTAGGGTTTGGAGGGCTGTCTCGGCGTCCACGCCGTCTGATGTGATGGCCGGGACATGCGGCGACGGATCCCGGTCGCAGTGTACGGACGTCGAGGCGTCGAGGTGCGTGGACGCGTGTCCATGGCAGCGGCGGCTCCTGAGATAGCAGGGGCGCGTCCTGCCCTGCTAGGGTTGGGGAAGGCCGCTCCCGCCTGGGCTAGGTGGGCTGGGCCGAGCAAGGCGCTAGCGCCTGTGAGAGGACAAGGGAATGGGGCTGCCGGTTGCCAGGTTGGGCCCAGCGCGAGTTGGGCCAAGAGGGAGCAGCAGCGCGAGCTAGGCCGTGATAAGGCTGGGCCCGCGGGTCTGCTGCGCGAGTTGGGCCGGTGGGGAGTGGAGATGGGCAGCTGGCCTAGGGAGAAGGAGAGGTGGGCTGGATGAGAGAGGAAAACGGAAAAAGGAAAATTAGGAATTTGAGAGAGATTCAAATGGGATTTGAAATGATCTTGCTACAGATTTATGCACTCCAACTCCAAACAAAACTCAAATCCAAAACCGACTCAAGAACAACGGCACAATCCTACAATCAAATCTATATGGATGAACCGATTTATTGGCAAACTCTTCTATGTTTGACTTAGGTTTGACCTATAGACTACATGATTCACATATCACAGGATTTTTTTTAAAAAGTTCGTATTTTTTGTTACATAAAAATCCTGGTTGTTACACTTCGTATAAAAGGGTTGACCCGGAGGTGCTACGTTTGGAACGACAAGGCTTATAAGCTGGCCCTCAACCCCTAAACTTCCAAAGTGTACCTCACCCTCCCTCACTCTCCTAAACTTTCAAGGTGTACTAAACCCACCAACAACAACTCCACATGTGCCACTTGGCCTACGTGGACCAACTTCACAACTACTATATGATATTAATGGGCTGGGGTGTTACCACTACGCTTAGCTTCACAGTGCTCATTTGTTAACACCCGTGATGTGGTATTTGTTGAATGAAGGCAAATTTCTGATAGCAAATTCTTATGCCTGTTCTCATGGACATTAGGGTCTGCCCATCTGAAATCGACTGGTTCTGAAAGATGATGTCTGTTCTTGCCGTGGGAGCTAACAAATATCTTGTTGCTAATACAGATAGAATCATCAGGTCAACCAGCATGCAATTGCTCCAGAAGCTTATTTTCCCAAGCATGGTTATTTCCAAGCATCAAACTAGGCAAATTGCAAACTAAAATAGTGAGCGTGGGGGGAGAATGGAGAGATAGATCTAACGGTAGAATGATTAGTAGAAGGGTGAATAAACATATCTTCGTACCTCTCTGAACTTCTCCAGATAAGTGAAATGCCTTCTGGATACCTATATATGGAGCTATTTTTCCAATTGTTCCAGCAGATATCTCAAGCACCATGAACATTCAAGTTGCCACTTTGGACCTTTCCATTGGAATTTGGAAACCTATGAAGCTATTTTCCAATTGCCAGTAAACGGCAGTAGTCAATGCTTGAAAGCAACTCAAATATCCACAGTAGATACTCACTGTAGATGTTGAACGGCAGTAATCCTGGCTTCTCTCTGAAACAAAATTTTTGAACGGTATATTTTCGGTTTTATTTTTTTTTGGAACGGTACTCTCTGAAACAAATTTGAGTATGCTTGCAGTTAGTGCAAGGAGAAATTTTTTTTTTTAGCATCACAGAACTTTCATTAATCGTTGACACTGCGGTTGCTAATCCCAACAACCAACCCGGGATATAGTGACGCCAAAACTGGGAGCGCTCCATGGCCGACACCATGCTTGCATAGCAATGGGCCACCGAGTTGGCATCCCTACACACCCACTCAACGTAAAAATCAACAAAACTCCTGCCTATCTCTGTGATGTCGAAACAAAGACCGCAAATAGATGACCTAAGACCAATGTGGTCCTCTATCAGAGTCTTGAAGCCGCGGCAATCAATCTCCAGGATAACTCGATCATAGCCATTCTCAACCGCTAGCTCCAGCCCTTCCTTTGCCGCCATTGCCTCGGCTGTCGAGGCATCCGGCACATCGCCGAACCATCGCGCCGCCGCCGAAACCACCTGGCCCATATGATCACGGATCACCACACCACCGCCGGTACATGTATTTGAATCAATGGCAGCGTCGGTATTGACCTTGACCCATCCTTCTTCCGCCCGTATCCATTTCACCTCGTGCCTCGGCTTTGCCGTCTGGGTGGGCGCCTTCAGTGTGGCCAACTCCTCCTGCATGGAGGAGATGTATCGCGGTGTCGCCGTGGGTTCCCAGACCTTGCGGCCATGGCGGGGAGCGTTCCTCCCGGTCCACAGTGTCCAGGCGCCGCGCCACATACCATCGTAGCCAAAAGAAATACTCCTAGTTGTCATTACTCTCGTCGGTCCTATGATTTTGAGGGCGAACTCGTCGCGACGACTTCATAAAATTTTAGAATATATAGGCTAATTTTATTTATATAGGAAAAGCAAATTCAATAATATATTTTTAATTTAATATGTCTGATAATTATCGAGAGCGAGAAACAACGTAGACTAAAAGAGCAATATATTTGTACTTCTAGAACTAATACGATTACTTTAAAGAAGAATAGAACTCCATCATATCCACTGCTTCTTATAAAAATATACTTTTTCGGGCATTTCTTGATGCAAAATCATCAAGGATGGTATCGAGATCAATAGTGTCTAAGATATCCTTCTCGATGGTGCACATAGCCAAGCCATTTAACCTTTCTTGTGACATAGTTGATCTCAAATAGTTCTTCAACGACTTCAATTTTGAGAAACTTCTTTCGGCCGAAGCTACAGTCACAGGTACGGTTAGAAAAGAATTCGAAAGGCAACTGAAATATTTGGATAGCAATCTGCATCCATAACAAACTTCAGAATCTCTGACACCGACATCAAAGAATCTGGCAAAGTCACTTGAAACACCTTTAATTCTGAAAAAAAATCATTGATCTCAACATCGGATGAGTTATCATGAGAAAAAAATTTCACAAAAATCTTGCAGCGCAACCAAAGATCAGCTTCATCCAATGATTTCAAATTTTCTGAGTTGAACAAGAACCCAAAAACATTATCAAATGCTGTCATTTGCTCAAATCTACTAGTCAATGAAGCAATTGCAGAATCAATCATAACTAGAAAGTACTCTCTTCTAAAGAAGTCCACGTCAGACTGTTGTATTTGGTCATCTTGTTCATCAAAATGTTTTTTTCTCTTTCGTTGACGTTTTGTTGGAAATATTGACTCTATATCCAATTCAGATGCAATGTTTTTTTGTTGTATTCATACTAGAAGTGAAACATTCATCTCTATACTTCTTAAAATATGATATGACACCTTCAATGTGTTTGAGAGTAGCATCTATACTCACAATTTTAAATTGCAACTTCTTGCTAACCTTATTTATAGAGAATAAAATATCATGCCAGATAACCAAACCAACTGTTCTTCAGATGTCGTCCTTCTTGTCTTTTCCATTTTCTTTTCATAGCCCCTGACAAATGTTTTTTAGGTAACATTCTAAAATTCTTACACCTGACCTAAATTATAAGAAAAACATGACTATATGAGTACAAAGTACTAGACAAAATTTGAACAAGGAAAAAAAAACCCTAGGACCTAGACAATTTAGACATGAACTGATTCAGAACCAAGATTCACAAATCACAAAAAGGGCAGAAGGCAATAACCAAGATAAATCTTCAGATGTCGTCCTCGTCGAGCCCTGCCTCGGGCCCTCGGCTGCCTTATCACGTGGTGATCGCTCGATCGGCGCTACGTCTCGCTGTTTGCGGAAGTCTGTGCGGGGCTACGTCTCGCCATTTGCGGATTGTTGTGCGGAAGTCTGAGCGGCTCGATCGGCGGAAGTCTGCGTGGTGATCAAAAAGGGCAGAAAGACCAAGAAGCCGACAGGCTCCTGGCCTCCTGCTAAAAAGAAACACTGAAAAGAGGAGTGGCCGACGGGCTCCTGCCTCCTGACCTTTGATTCCTGAAAAGAACTGCGCCGGCGCTGATGGGCCGACGGGCTCCTGGCCTCCTGCTGAAAAGAAACACTGAAAAAGAGGCCGAGTGGCCGACGGGCTCCTGCCTCCTGGCCTTTGATTCCTGAAAAGAACTGCGCCGGCGCTGATGGCCTGCTGGACTGTAGGCTGCTGCATTAGTCCTAAAATCTAATGGACTTTATATACTTGGGGTACGAGATCTTATATACTTGCCCGCGCACCCCCCCCCCCCCCCCCCCCCCCCCCCAGTCTGCCATGGACAATGCCTATACGGCTGGTAATTGGGTTATGAAGTTTAGTAGGACGGTCCAGCTTGCTAAGCCGAACTGGATGTACTGAACTCTAGAGCCGGGCTGGGCAAAACGAACGAAAGATGTTGGGCATTTTAGTGGGCCGGCAATGCCTTTCTCTCTATTCCGTCTCTATATCACAGAACACACTGAAGCGGTATCCTTTTTTTTTTTTTGAGAGAGAGAGAAAAAAAGTGTAAGTCCCCTGGAAAAAAAAACAGACCAGGAAGAAACTAAGTGATGGACAACAGTGCTAAGTTCCAAAGAAAAGGTGATGGGCAAGTATTCGCCTATGGTGGGCAAGTACGAGGACAAAATAGTAGGAAAGAGATCCCTCCGCGCTCTTCAGTTCATCGTATGGGCGATGCCAAGCACGTCACACATGGCAAATAAGATGAAACTGTCGAGGAACCATAAGCAAACACCAAGCCGACCATAGCCTTGAACGAAGTTTCTATGTTCAGCAGACCGCACCAGAATGCAACCCTCATCGTTTCATATCCTATGCGGTCATAATCTTTGTGCACATCACCAGGATACCTGACGTTTTGGGCCCACACGTGACACCGTCCAGGATCCTAGAACGTCACATAACGATAAAAAAACGAGAAAACAACACTCCAGATCACAAATTATTATGAGCATCAGCCACCGTCTTCTGTTCATACCAGGACTTCCGGCCACAGCCAGTATCCGTTTTCTTATATGATCTAAACATTTAAGCCCCTGTTTACGTAAGTCAACTGCGAAAAAGAAAGAGAAGAAACAAGACCCGTTCAAGCAACCAATCTTTGAGATCTCGCGGAAGCCAGCTAGCCTTGTGTGCTATTTCGCAGAAACCAAACCAAAACCACCGGACGCAGCAACCACCTGGAGATAGGCAGATGGGGGATGCGGGAAGCCTGCAATTACCTGTACTTCGGTTGGCATGCACGGGGAGACTGCTTCCGAGAACCTCCATGGATTCACGCATCCCCCTTATATAACCAACTACCTCCCTCTCCATCACCCATCTACCACAGCCATTGTCAGACCTTCAATCTTCACCGTGATCTCCCAGGACAATTCCAGTTCGGGCTCAGACAAGGGCTCCTCCATGCAGTTCCAGGACTTCCTGCCGTTGATGGCGAGGAAGCTCGGGGTGGAGGGGCTGATTCAGGAGCTCTGCAAAGGGTTCCAGATGCTCATGGAACCCAGGACAGGCAAGATCACCTTCCAGAGCCTGAAGCAGAATGTGGCCAGGCTCAGGCTTGGAGAGCTCCGCGATGATGAGCTCCTGGAGATGGTGAGGGAAGGGGATCTGGACGGGGATGGGGCACTGGATCAGATGGAGTTCTGCATTCTCATGGTCAGACTGAGCCCTGAGCTGATGGAAGAAGAGGCACACAGGATGTTTCAATATTGATGTAATTTGATCCTTGTTACTTAGTAGCTAGTGCAACAGAATATAGTGATCTTTCGTCAATTTGGTCCAACCCCAATGTGATATTGAATTCAGAAACACTAAAGTAGTCTGACAAACTGACTCATATTATGATACTAACAAAAGGTGAAAATTATACAACAAAGTACCATGAGCATTCACTTGTGGTCTCTAGGGCATCTCGAAGCAAAGATATGTGCCTGATGTTTACTTTGTCCCGTTATCAGCGAAGGAAATTATTTATCCTGAACAGTGTGCAAATGTGCAGAACAAAATTTTGTGAATAACCATATTACAAGAGGGTTGTCTCATTCATACTTTACCTCAAGTGCACTGCTCTCCATCCAACCTAGTTGTGTGGTATTTCATGTACTACAGTACTGTTATGAAAGTTCTACTGGAGTACGGCAGAGCTCACCAATCTCCTTCTCCAGAAGCTGCACAAGATTCACTCCAGTTTGCTTGTATATCCAACCATTAGTTGCCACATCCCAGTCAAACCTAGAAGGCCCACTGCATGCATATCCAGGTAGCTTTTTTATATATAAGATATAAGGATAAAGACGGCAGACAATTCAATTAAGAGCTTTTGGGTGTTGTACAAGATATCCAATTGTGGGTCTATTTGATTGGAAATCAAGAATGGATAAATTTCAGAGCCACGTCATAAGATGCATAGCCTACCGGGTAAACCAAACCACATATCACAAATGATCACTGTCTTCTATTAAAAAATATCATGTGTTCCTTCCCAAAAAAAGGCATGTACCCACAGTGACAGGTTCCTGAAACTATATGCCTATCAAACTCAAGGGTCCAATACATAATGAAACGAACAACAACTGAGATACTAAGATGCATTGTATTACCTTACATGTGAAGAAAGCCAGATTTGTCTGTTTGGTGTTTGCTTGTTTACAACATACGTCCCCAAATCCCCAAGCCTCAGTGTCAAAACCTGATTCTAGAATGTCAAGGAAAAGAGAAGGATGCATCAATAATTGAATACATGAAAAAGAAAACACATAATCGCAAGATTCACATGATTCTCCATAACATGCTGCAACTAACCCCATAGTCTATGTCGAAACCATCCATCTGAATGGAGTCACCGTATTCCTAAAACGGCGACATGAAGAATAGTATTGGTCAAAGGTACGGTGACTTAACATCTTCTAAGAGAGTTTTTGCTCAAGTGCTGAGATTTGAAGACCGTATCACTACCTCAAGTTTTTCAAGCAAGTCATGAATCGTCTCATCTGCTAATTTGTGAAACTCATCCTCTTGCATTATCAACCTGTTCAATGTGCACAGTCATATAATCAATAAATACCCCATGCGACAAAAAACTATATGGCGAGTCTCACGTAACCAAACTAGAACAATATATAAAGTAAAAACAGTAAACATACTGAAGATCAGATTTTACTCTAAATTGTTGTGATCAATTTTTCCACATTTCAGTTTGTTGATTCAAGCAACTGTTATCTCTCCTAGCAACCTGTATTATCCTTTATCCATTGACACTATATTGGAAAATTACATTGCGTTTTGAGTACCTAATTTAGGTTACCAATTGACACAGGTGGGGGCCACAAATACAACAAAACATTTTCGTCCCAAGGAAGTCAGAATTCGTAGAGACCACAGATCCAAACAAAAATTGCTATAGCAAACATCCTACGATCTTACAAGTATGATGTATCCAATTTCTCCATCGGACCCATTCGCACTTGAAAGCTTTCCAAACTACCTAGAGTGCATAAATAGATGGAATAATAATAATAACGTGCTGAGGCTGCGAGGTCGAGAAACAAACTTGTAGTGCACCGCAGATGGGCCGGGCGCGTCACCGGCGGCGGACTGTGTCGAGAGGCGCGTTGACGAGATGGTCCTCAAAGAGAACAGAAGAGCCGCTGGAGACCCGCCCGACGGCAGCGGCGGCCGCGAGGGAGCGAGAGGTGGTAGCTACAGGGAGATCGGCGGCCCAGAAGAGCTGCTGAGTGCGGGACCGGAGCCGCCTCCCGGAGGCGAGGCCTAGGAGAACCTTACGCGACGACATGGTTAGCGCCGCCGCCTGTGTGTGCGCCCGCGCAGCAACCTACGGTAGCCAGAGAGGTGGCGCAGCCCTGCTCCGACGGCCACGGACTGGTGTGGAGCGGGCGAGCGGCGATGGCCTCGTCTCGTACTGTGCCCACAAGGCCGCAATCGGGTCACGTGACGAGACGTCCACTGGAACCCTACCTAACATGCGCCTGCTTCTGCTTTCCCTGGGCGCTGGCCCAACGCGTTCAAAGTATGGGCCGTTGGGCTGGTCCGACCGAAGGCGATGACAGCGCAGCCCACTAGTCTCCTTTGCACTAAATGCGTTTACAATTTTATTGTCTCCTCGTGGAAAAACTAAAATTTTACCCATTTTTATATCTTGCGAAGGGATTAACATGTGAAGAGGTGGCTGGTGATGTACTCCGGCTGCTTAGTTATCTGAAGCGAGGTGGCCTGGATCAGCCAACCCGAGCTTCCAGAGCAACACAGAAGTGGACACCGCCACCTGAGGGGCAACTGAAAATCGATACTGATGGTGCTTTTGTCAAGGAAACGCTGAGCGGCGGATGGGGATTTGTTGTCCGGGATCATCAAGGAGAAGTGGTTGCTGCTGGGGCCTGAAGATCAGGAGTGGTGCTGGATGCTTTTACAGCAGAAACAACAGCCTGTGCCAATGCTCTCCAAACGGTGACTGATTTCGGGATCTCGCGGATTCAATTGGAAATGGATTGTTCTGCACTGCGGCAGGCTTTTTGCACATCCCACATGGATTTTGTTGCTTGCGGGATGCTCATCAAGGATGTCCAGGCTCTTCCCCATGACCACTTCATGTGTAGTGATATCCTTCTAGTACCTAGAGAATGTAATTCAGCGGCACATAATCTTGCTAGTCTGAGTTTGGGTTGGGACCCGGGCGAATCCTTTGTTTGGACAAGCCCCCTCCAAGAATTTGTAATGAACCTTGTGTCTCGCGATGTTGTCGAGTCACCGGTTATAATGACAAGGCCCTAGAGCCATGGCTTGGAATAAAAAAAAGTATGTTCTTCCTCGTATTTAATGCGAATGTTATAGCCTGGGAATTCGACAGTCAATAGGCAAGTCGAGACCATGTCCCCAGCGCGATGGTTAGGAGATCCGGAAAATCCAGAGTCCCCTGCTGGCGATTCTGAATATGATCGCACTCCCGACCCTGATCTAGATCACCTCGCCGGTGATCCAAGGTCTGCTACCGCCGGTGACCACGTTGGTCTCGGCGTCCATGCTACGCCACCGACTCCAGTTGGCAGCGGCCACCACATATCGCCGGTTAGCCGATCCGGCGCCGTCGATGTTGGAATTCTCTCCCTCACTGATGTTGGGAATCTCTCCCTCACCAGCAAGTGTTTATCGCAAACACTCGCCTGCTCTCTTTGGTAGATACACGCACACGTACAGAATGGCACAAGCTAGCAGTTTTCTCTTGTTGACGCAAGCCACACAACTCCCGTCGCTTTTCATTCATATATAAACTCAAGTACATGCATAAAATAAACGGCCAGCCAAAATCACTCAGCCGAGACTCACGCTGCATCTCGCAACGTGCAACCGTGGAAACATGCTAGCAGCATGCAAGTGCCCAGTCCCTGGACGCCGTCCTATTCTTCCGCCATGAAAACACTTCGTGGCTTTGACCCAGAATAGAATTCTATGCATGGCTAGTTCCTAATTAATCTCTCGTGCGGCCTAAACATGTTACAACAATTATCACGAGCATGCACTGCCACTTCACATGGCATGGCTTCTCACCAAACGTGTATACTCCTATGTAAACATGCAGAGAACTACACATGGACAATTATTTTCTAAATGCAACTGACAACGTAAACATGCAATGCTCTAATGACAAGATTAATCTCTAACAGTCGACCACAAAATTTTCCCACTAGGGGTAAGCGCCGCTTAGGAACCCTAGGTCGGGACTGATTTGGTGTGCGTGCTTTGCCTCATGCGCGCGACACATCCTTGTTTCTCTTTCTCCGATCTGCAGGCCATGGCCACGATCGGTAGTGGAGCCCCGATTGAACCGGAGACCAATGTTGCTGAATTGCTGCGGAACCTGAACTTGATAGCCGAGGAAAGGGACGTTGCGGCTTTCAGCGATGATGAAGATGCTGGGGAGGACTCGGTGGTGGAATGGGCGCTAGTTAGTAAGATCCTCTCAATGACGACAGTGCACGCGACCACGACCTTCCGTGCGATGAAGCCGGCCTGGGGGGAACCCCTATGGCCTGAAGATCAGAACAATCGGTGAAAAGGAAGAAAATCTTTTTGTTGCTGAATTCAATTTCTAGTAGGACATGGAGCGGGCGCTTGGCGGCTCTCCATGGATGGTGGGGAAACATGCCCTGTTGTTACAACACTATGATGAAAGGCTCAAGCCATTGGAGATCAAGTTCGGTCGTCTGGAGATATGGGTTCGAATTTTGAAAGTGGCCCTTCCCTTCGTGCTCGTGTAGCCATTGAAGTAGCAAACCCCTTGAGGAGGGTGTGCTATTGAAGACGAGGAAGGATGCGGAACCGGAATGGTTTGACATACAATATGAGAAACTTCCTTTCTAGTGTCTCTCTTGAGGCATCATGGGACACTCGGAGCTGGATTGTGGACAGCCAGTTGTTCGTAGCACTGCGGGCAGACTACCTTATGATATCAAACTCAGAGCTCCTAAGGTGAAAAAGAAGAAACCTCAAAGTTTCCCAGCAGCTGCAGCGGAGTCCTATGGAAGTGGATCATCGACAGGCTCTAAGCAGTCGCGGGGGTCGATGTCAAAATCTGAAGACCCACGACCCTCCGATCCGAAGGCTGGTTCGGTGAGGGATGAGGAGGAAGAAGTTATCTCACCTCTGAAAGCATCGGCAACTGGGAGGAAAGATGGCAATGTACGTGCAGCAAATGCGAATCGCCAACTTTTCCAAGCCCAGAAAGAAAATTCTCAGATTGTTCTAAGGAAAAGGAAGGCAAAGGACTCTGATCCTAGTTCTTCGTTGCCACCGGATCTCAACCTTCCGACTGTTGATACGTCGGCATTAGTTCCGCTGGGCTGGTATCTGAGAGAGTTACTCAGCTGGGAAGAAGCACTGAGGAGATTGGTGCACAGGCACCGGAGGAATTACTGAAAAAGCAAAAAAAGGTCAAAGTCTCAAACAATTGTGCAATCAGCGGCGACTGCAGATGGCAGTCCCCGCCGGGCACAATGAAAACCCTAAGTATGAACTGCCGGGGCTTGGGGCGGCCCGAGGCAGTTCAAGAAGAGCATAGCTTGATACAGCTACATCGCCCAGTGGTGGTTTTTCTTTCGGAGACGAGACTGTTTTCTAATAATGTTAAGGTTTTGAGGAGTAATCTGGGATTCCCTAATGGAGTGGGAGTTGGTAGCTTTGGCCGGGGACGGGGTCTCGCCCTTCTTTGGTCGAATGAGGTCTGTGTGAAGCTACAATCGTATGACAAGCTTCATATAGATGTGATGGTGGTTGACCCAACTACGGGTGCGGATCGTTGGCGATTCACTAGTTTCTACGGTGAAGCGAGGCGTGAACACCGACATCGTAGCTGGGAGTTCCTGAAAAACCAGAGTGGTGCTCCTTGGCTCTGTGCTGGGGATTTCAATGAGATTCTGGACGCTCAGGAGCAATTTGGTGGAGTGACGAGGCCGGAGAGGCAGATGAACGGCTTCCATGAGGCTATAAATTTGTGTGGCTTTTCTGATTTGGGTTTCTTGGGTCTACCTTATACATGGGATAATCGCCAGCAAGGAAACCAGAATATTAAAGTGAGATTGGATCGAGCTTTGGCAAATGTGGCTTTCTTGGACATGTACAGAGATACCAAGGTATGTCATGTGCTAACCACCGAGTCTGATCACTGCTGTCTAATCATTGAATGCTATTGTTCTAAGAGAGGCAGGGGCAAAAGGAGACGACGATTCAAATATGAGAATATGTGGCGTCGAGATCCCTCTTATATGCAGTTGGTGAAAGATTCCTGGGGTGATGCTCATTCGGTCCATGATATGAATCACCTACAAGTGAAGCTAGGATGTATGCAAACGTCCTTGAATCAGTGGGAGCAGTCGGTATTTGGTTTTGTCAAAAAAGAACTGAAGGAACTCCGTAGAGAATTGGAGGACGAGCGGAGCCGCGCTCTATACACTGGTCCATCCCGACGTGAGAAGCAGATTATGGCCAGAATCTCCAAACTGATGGCCAGAGAAGAGATAATGGCCAAACAACGTTCGCGGATCACTTGGCTAAAAGAAGGCAACCACAATACCAAGCTGTTTCAGACAAAAGCGAAGGAACGGGCCAAGACCAACCAGATTACCGCTCTGTAGACACCCAATGGTGACCTGGTGTCAGGACAGAAGGAGGCAAAGGAGCTGGAGGTTTTAGCTAGGGATTTTTATAAAGAGCTGTTCATAGCGCAGCCTAATTCAGCACAAGAACATGTGATGGCCCATGTGCCAGTACGAGTGACATCCCTGATGAATGAGGAGCTGGAGCGCCCCTATTCTACACAGGAGGTGGAACGTGCCCTCTTCATGATGGGCGCTAACAAAGCACCCGGGCCTTATGGTTTTACAGCTGGTTTCTACCAGACGCATTGGGGTACAGTCGGTCAATGCAGTTCTGGATTTCTTGAATGGAGGGCAGGCACCGGATGTTTTGAACCGGACGACAATTGTCTTGATTCCCAAAGTAAAACACCCACAAGACCTGAAGAATTTCAGGCCGATATCATTATGCAATGTCACTTACAAGCTATGTTCCATGGTACTTGCTAATGTAACATCCTAATGGGCCAAAGTGGGCCCAATTTAATCCAATCATGGTCCGGTGGTACTGTAGCAGAACATGGGCCGGTTACTGTAGCACCGCGGAAAAACACTGTGCACCCGGGTTGTGTTAGTGGAGCGACTGTAGCTCAGGTGAACTTCGTAATCTGAGCCACCGGTCTTCACCTTTCTTTTATAGCGCAGTGTGACGGGAGGCCACCAATCATGTAGGGTTGGATGCCCCCGATCAGGGCGCGAATTTAGGAGCCCAGTTAGCCATTGGGCCAATTGAATAGAGATCATCTAATTTTCTCCCCCTTAATCCCACCTTATTACTTAAACTCGACTTACTTACTTTATCTTGTTCTCATTCCATTACAGTCAGTGCATAGAGCGTGCCTCATTGTCATGGTTAGTTGTCATTAGATTAAACAGCTACAATGCACATCTCTATTTTGAAACAAATTCTTAATTAGGCCCTTATTATCTAGGAATCATAGGCTTTCCCTTAAACTCATGCTGATCCACGACCCTACGGGGAGCAGACGGCGTAATGACCGCACGTCCATACTGTAGATGATGCGAGTCTCCTCCTGGATTATAGTGGTTGTCGTGTGCTTCCGTCGGGATCCGTGCCCGAGGGCAAATGGCGGCGCCCAAGACACTATAAGACAAATATCGACGCCTACAATACTATTTGGGCTCTGTCATGCCTGGGAGGGCTTAAAGCGCATGTCTTGTTATATCCTAACGGTACTTTCCTACAGGCATGTAGGGTATGGTCCTCGATATTGCGGTTGACTTGAGTGCCTTGCTTTATCTACGTGTGTAGTTATGAAGGAGCAGTGCACAGACGTCGGGCGAGGCAGAGCCAGCCCTCGGACGTCGAGCGAGGCGGAGCCAGCCCTCGGACATCGGGCGAGGAGGAGACAGCCCCCGTGCGTCGGGCGAGGCGAAGACAGCCCTCGAGGGTTGGGCGAGGCGGAGCCAGCCCCCAGGCATCGGGCGAGGCAGAGCCGGCCCTCGACGGTCGGGCGAGGAGGAGTCTCCCCTTAGACGTCGAGCGAGGCGGAGTCTGCCCCCGGACGTCGGGTGAGGCGGAGCCAGCCCCCAGACATCGGACGAGGTGAAACCAGCCCTCAAGGGTCGGGCGAGGTGGAGTCTGCCCCCAGACGTCGGGCGAGGTGGAGCTAGCCCCCGGATGTCGAGCGAGGCGGAGCCAGCCCTCGGGGGTCAGGCGAGGCAGAGTCTCCCCTTAGACGTCGGGCGAGGCGGAGCTAGCCCTCGGGAGTCAGCTTGAGGTGGGGCCCACGGTCTCGGTGGATGAACGAGGAGTGACCTGGCAAGCGGTGTAGCCGTGCTTCTGATCGCGCGGATGAATCAACGTTGACGGTCATTAGCTCCTCTTCGAGTACTCTAATATTAGTCCCCGACAACACTCTTCACAGGAAAAGGACCACAGATGTCTGTGTGAATTATTTCTAAGATTCCTACACTTCATTTGACATTTTTCTTTATTTTCTTAACATACTTTCCTTTTATGCAATCTATGCATTGTTCTAAATCTAAAAATTCTAAGGACGGAAGAATTGATTTCTTAATCAATCGCTCTATTTTCCCCCTCGAAATATGACCTAAACGACAGTGCCATAATTTTGAAGATACATCATGTACTCTCTTTCCGCTATTTGTTGCATTCATAGGCGAGAAAGCATTCTCATTCTCAGTACTTACATCATTCACATTCTCAGAAAGTAATAATAAATAAAGCTTTTCTTGTTGGAAGGCAAGACTAACACATTTATTATTATAAACAATCTAACATTTGCCATTACCAAAATGGCAATCATATCTATCATCATCTAAATGTGACACACTTATTAAGTTTCTTCGCAAAGAGGGTACAAATAGAACATCTGAAAGCTTAAGTAGAAAACCATCAACTAATTCTGGAGAAAGATCTCCAATGGCTTTAACTTGAGCTTCAACTCCATTTACAACTTTAATTCTTCTTTCTCTTTGCAGGGTCCTTCTCGTATGGAATCTATATAATGAATTTGCAACATGAACAATTGCATCTGAATCAATCTGCCAAGTAGATTTTGCATAACTTAAATACAGGGATTCATTTATGAATGTAATGAAATTCTCACCTCTCTTCAGCAAGCTCTTTAGAAAGTCTAGACAATCCCTCTGGTAGTGTCCATGCTTCTTGCACCATTTGCACTGATCCTTCTCAACTTGAGCATTGAAGTTCTTCTGATGGTGCTTAGTCTGAGGGGCTTTCTCTTGAGGTTTGGCATTCTTATTGAAGTTCTTTTTCTTATCCTTGACAAGGTTAGCAGGGTCACCCTGTAAGGACTTCAGCCTTTCCTCTTCTTGAACACACATTGCGATGAGTTTTTCTATGTCCCACTTGTCGGGCTGCATGTTGTAGTTAACAACAAATGTTTCATATTCCTTTGGCAAGGAAGCAAAAACCAAATGAATCAGGAACTCATCCTTGAGTCCCAAATCCATTGGCTTCAGCTTCAAAGTCGTGTTGCTCATCTTCAAAATATGCTCTCTGATACCACCACCGGTGTATTTCTCATTGAACAATTTCTTGATCAATGTACTAGCATAAGCCTTGGAAGAGCCAGTGAACTGACTCTCCACCATCTTAAGGTATTCAGTGGCGGTATCACAGTCTGGGATAGACCCCCTTATAGCATCTAAAATAGTGGACTTGGCCACCATCAAGCACTTGCGGTTTGACATGTCTCACTTCTTGCGCTCGAGATCATACTTCATACGCACTTCTGCATGATCTCGTTGCTAAGCAGTGAAATCAGCATCTGATTTATTTTCTTCCCTCACCGAGTCCACTAGCTCAGTAAGACAAGGGAGGTGAGCGCTAAGTCATTCTCGGACAGCGCAAGTGCAAGCTCATACTTCTCTCGCCATACCCTGTAATTGCCCTCTTCTAGAGGTGGTATATGCAAGATGAATGTCATTGGGTTGAGTCCTAAAAAATATCGTTAGAGATAGTGAGAAAATATATCATTATAATTGCATGCTTTAATTTAACGTTGATCAAAATTAAAACATACAATATTCTTATACACTAATTCTACATCACCGTTGGGCAGAAATAGAATTAATGCATGGAAAACTTATGATTGAACATTATAATATTGTTATTATCAATGTTTGTCAGAAAAATAATAATATTATAATTTACTGATTAAAATTAACTACTCTTCAAATTAAATTCTTCCGTTGGTTCGAATTTAATTAGAATATTATTAACTTTAACATTACAGCGGAAACATGAAAAAAAAATCATTATCTATTTTTCAAAAGCATTAAACTTTTCTCAACTATTCTCTAAAAAATTATTCCGTTGGTTCAAATTTTAACAGAGATATTGAACTAGACAAATATCATCAAAATTGCTTCTGAAAAAAATAAAACTTAAACTCGTAAAAACACTGTTCATGTGGCCCAAACCAGGTGAAATAGTGAATTCTGACCCGGCCTGTTTATGTTCTCGCGCGAGATGTGCTTCCTAGGCCGCAACCTGGGCCTAGGCCGGCAAAGACGGCAGCCGCGTGCGCTCGCCTGGGCCGAAACTTGATCCAGTGAATCTAATCCATTCATCTAGATCCGACGGTCGCACGCGCGGTTCGATCGATATAAAAGTCGACGCCGTGGCGGCCTCGGTGAAACCTTAGCCCATTCTCTACTGCCCTTTATCTCTCTTCGCCTCGCTCCGTTCTCTCCTCAGCACAGCAGCAGCGAGCAGCCGAGCGAAAGCAAGAGCGAAGATGGCACCGTCGCTGGTCCCCTCGAGCGGTCTAGGCGACGGTGCCTTGATCCCCTCTAAAACCCTAGATCTGACCCAGCCACTTCTCCTCCTTCTCTGTCTTAGTCCCACGACAGCACAGAGTGAGACGATGACGGCACCGCCGCCGGCCCTCTCGCCGACGTGCGCGCTCCCTAGCGGGTGAGCACGCCACCGTCGAGCGGCCTGGTCATGGTGCCCTTGGCCCGAGCACCCGCCCGCGCGCCAACGAGGTAGCGACATAGTGTGGCGACGAGGTAGGCCTCTTCCCCTTCCCCTTTTCTTCTCTGATTTGATTTTCCTTTCTTCTCTTCTCGGATCTATCCGATTTAGGGTTGGGGATGGGGTTAGGATCGAAATTAGGGTTTGGTTAGGGTTAGGGTTTCATTCATTATTCTTCTTCCCCGAGTTTGATTCACAGGTTAGTGTTTGGCTTTGCGTGCCGAGACCCCTTTCTCTTCTCTGTTCTTTACCTGATTAGGGTTAGGGTTCGGTGACCCTCTTCTCTTCTTAGATCCAAACAGATCTAATCTGTTTCTTACCCCTGACATAATCTACATCTAGACAGAGGGTTTCGATAGGCTAGATCTATACCCAGTGAGGCGTCTGATACCATTATTGAACCTAAAACATGATCTCTAGGCATAGAACTAGCATGCCTACTTGCACTTAGATTAAACATGAGTCCTAGAACATCTACTAGTGTAGTAACAGTAGATAGAATGAGAGAAAGAGAGGGGTGATGTGTGCAAACCATCGGCTACTTGGAGGAAGATGGGCTCGCCATCACAATGCTTGGTGATAACCCGGTGGCAGTGCAATAGCGGTGTCGTTCGGGGTCGGTGTAGACGCCATAGAGCAGCCCGATGTCATAGTAGTCCTCCGGCGTGATGCAGAGGTGGTGGTGTTATCATAGTCTGTGATAGACCCCTTATAGCATATGAGATTGTGGACTTAGCAACCATCAAACACTTGCGGTTTGATATGTCCCATTTCTTGCGCTCAAGATCATACTTCATGTGCACTTCTACATGATCTCGCTGTCGAGCAGTGAAATCAGCATCAGACTCGTTTTCTTCCCTCACTAGGTCCACTGGCTTAGTAGGACACGAGGAGGTGAGCGCTAAGTCATTCTCGGATAGCGCAAGTGCGAGCTCATACTTCTCTCATCATACTCTGTAATTGCCCCCTTCTAGAGGTGGTATGTGCGAGATAAATGCCATTGGGTTGAGTCCTAAAAAACACTGTCAGAGATAGTGAGAAAATTATGACATTATAATTTCATGCTTTAATTTAATTTTGGTCAAATTAAAACATACAATATTCTTATACACTAATTCTACATCACCGTTAGGCAGAAATAGAATTCATGCATGAAAAACTTATGAATAAACATTATAATATTGTTATTATCAACGTTAGTCAAAAAATAACAATATTATAATTTATTGACTAAAAATAACTACTCTTCAAATTAAATTCTCCTGTTGGTTCAAATTTAATTATAAGATAATAAACTATTACATTACAGCGGAAACATGAAAAATTATTTATCTAGATTTCAGAAGCATTTACTGTACTAATCTACTCTCTGAAAAAAAATTATCCTGTTGGTTCAAATTTTGACATAGATTTAAACTGGACAAAATTCATCGAAATCTGCTGCAAAAATTACCGTGCAATTTGGACCAAAATTCATGGCGTGTTGTGCACTATCGCGGCACAGCTGCAAAAATTGGCCCGCGCCTGTTCGGCTCTCGCGCGCGCTACGCCTTTCTAGGCCACAACCTGGGCCTAGGATGGCAAAGCCGCGCGCCGCGTGCGCCCGCCTAGGCCAAATGTTGGCCTATTCGCTGTTAGCCATTCATTTGCACCGGGCGGTCGAGCGCACGCGTCGGTCGAAAAAACCCCTGGTGCAGTGGCCTCCCCCAAAACCCTATCTCATTTTGACTCTCTCCATCTTCTCTCTCAGCGCAGGGACGACACCGAGTGAGGCGAGGCGATGACGACGCCGTCGCCAGCCCCCTCGCCAGCACGTGCGCTCCCCAGCGGGTGAGCCCGCCACCGTCAAGCGGCCTGACCACGGCGCCCTTGGCTAGAGCACGCGCCCGCTCAATGTTGAAAGGTCCTAATGGCTAGAGGAGGGTAAATAGCCTATTAAAAATTTCTACAACACTTAACAAACCAGTTAGACAATTATGAGGTGAAGCAAGTGTTGCGCTAGCCTACTAAAATTGCAAGCCACCTATCATAATTCTAGTTTATATAGTTTCTATCCAAACAATAGCTATGTCACTACACTAAGTTAATATGCTCTCAAATGCTAACTAAAAAGCTACACTAACCAAACTAACAAGCTCTCACAACTAGCTACACTAAAGAGCTTGACAACTAGTTTGCGGTAATGTAAAAAGAGTGAGCGATTTGTTTATACCGCCATGTCGAGGAAGGAGCCAATCAATCACAAGAATAAATACCAATGAAGACCAATCACCTCGGAATCAAATAATTAACACAATGATTTTTACCGAGGTTCACATGCTTGCCGGCAAGCTAGTCCTCGTTGTGGTGATTCACTCACTTGGAGGTTCACACGCTAATTGGCATCACACGCTAAACCCTCAATAGGGTGCCGCACAACCAACACAAGATAAGGATCACACAAGCCATGAGCAATTCACTAGAGTACCTTTTGGCTCTTCGCTGGGGAAAGGTCAAGAACCCCTCACAATCACCACGATCAGAGCCAGAGATAATCACCAACCTCCGCTCGATGATCATCGCTGCTCAAAGCTATCTAGGTGGCAGCAGCCACCAAGAGTACCAAGTGAATCCTGTAGCAAAACATGAACACTAAGTGCCTCTAGATGCAAACACTCAAGCAATGCACTTAGATTAACTTCTAATCTCACAAAGATGATGAATCAATAATGGAGATGAGTGGGAGGGCTTTGGCTAAGCTCACAAGGTTGCTATGTCAATGCAAATGGCTAAGAGAGTGAGCTTGAGCCTACCATGGGGCTTAAATAGAAGCCCCCATGAAATAGAGTCATTATACCTCTTCACCGGGCACTGCTCGGGGTGACCGGACGCTCCGATCAGATCGACCGGACATAGGACCCTAGCGTTCGGTCGCCCGATGCTTGCCACGTGTCAATGGCTTTAAATGTTGATCGCCCGATCTCAATGGTCATCAGTACACTTAAGTGGTGACCGGATGCGCTACTTCGAAGTGACCGGACGCTGGACCTCAGCGTCCGATCATTTCTAGTAGGCATCTAGAAGCGAGAAATCACGACCGGACGCGTCCGGTCATGCTCGTCCGGTCACTCAACGTCATCATACGTCAGACTGACCGGACTCAGGCCCTGAGTGTCCAGTCAGTTTTTTCGCCAGCGTCCGGTCATGAAACTAAAACCACATGACCTCTGCTGCCACTGACCGAACGTGCTGGTCCAACCGAGACCAGCGTCCGGTCGCTTACAGTGACCTCTGTCTTTTCTATATAGAGTACCGGTGGCACCATCAAACTGTCCGCACTCTACGGGCGAACACTCCGCCGGTGAAGTTTCTAACCCTTGCTTAAATGTGCCAACCACCAAGTGTATCACATTGTGCATATGTGTGTCAGCATATTTTCACAAACATTTTCAAGGGTGTTAGCACTCCACAAGATCCTAAATGCATATGCAATGAGTTAGAGCATCTAGTGGCACTTTGATAACCGCATTTCGATACGAGTTTCACACCTCTTAATAGTATGGCTATCAAACCTAAATATGATCACACTCTCTAAGGGTCTTGATCACCGAAATAAAATGGCTTCTATCTTTTATAGCTTTGCCTTGAGCCTTTTGTTTTTCTCTTTCTTCTTTTCAAGTCCAAGCACTTGATCATCACCATGGCATCACCATCATCATGTCATGCTCTTCATTTGCTTCACCACTTGAAATGTGTTACCTATCTCATGATCACTTGATAAACTAGGTTAACACTTAGGGTTTCATCAATTCACCAAAACCAAACTAAAGCTTTCAATATCCTCCTTTTTGATAATTGATGATAACCCTTACACAAAGATATGAATTGAAATTCAATTGAATCCATGTTGCTTGCCCAAGCATATTTACCATGTGTAAAAGGATATGGACAAGTTTCATGAACTCTATATGGTAGCAATTGCTCCACCTCAATATTCTCTTTGTAGCCTTCAAATGACTTTCTCTTGGTGAGGCTTAAAATCTTGCACACATGCATACACTAAACATGACATCCGACCTTAATGCGGTCACATAGAGTAGGCTTCCAATCATAGATCGATACAATTTTTGATCCACTATATTTCCACTTGCATCACTATCTAAGTTCCCATTTGTTTCCATTGGTGTACTAATTACTTTGCTATCACTCATGCCAAACTTTTTGATCATGTTCTTAATATACTTGCCTTGACTCACAAATATACTATTCTTCAATTGCTTGATTTAAAGACCAAGGAAGTAACTTAACTCTCCAATCATGGACATCTTAAACTCATTAGCCATCATCTTTCCAAATTTTTCACAAAAATCTTGATTGGTTGATCCAAATATGATGTCATCAACATAGATTTGCAACACAAATAAATCTTTTTCAATCTTTTTGATAAAAAGAGTGGTGTCAACCTTGCCCATCGTGAACCCTTTAGAGAGTAGGAAGTCCCTCAATCTCTCATACCATGCTCTAGGTGCTTGTTTCAAGCCATATAATGCCTTCTTCGACTTGTACACATGGCCGGGCTTCTTGTTATCTTCAAAACCAGGAGGTTGCTCAATATATACTTCTTCATTAATGTGACCATTGAGAAATGCACTCTTAACATCTATTTGATAGAGTTTGATGTTGTGGGTACAAGCATAGGCTAGCAAGATTCTAATTGCTTCCAATCTAGCAACCGGGGCATATGTTTCTCTAAAGTCAAGACCTTTAACTTGTGTATATCCTTGTGCTACTAATCTTGCTTTGTTCCTTACTATTATCCCATCTTGATCTTGCTTGTTTCTAAAGACCCATTTAGGTTCCAATCAAATTGTGTTCCTTTGGTCTCTCTACCAATTCTCATACTTGATTTCTTATGAAGTTATTCAATTCTTCATGCATAGCATTCATCCAATCAACATCCTTCAATGCTTCATCTATCTTCTTTGGTTCAATGTATGACACAAATGAGAAATGCTTACAAAATAAAGCTAATCTTGATCTAGTTTGCACACCTCTTGAAATATCACCAATGATAGTGTCCAATGGATAATCTCTTGCAATATTTGTTAGTTAGAGCATTAGAACTTAATTGCTTGTATTTACTTGATCATTGGGTTGTGATGATGTACTAGCCACTTGATCTTGTTCATTATCATAAGAGCCACTTGTACTAGCTTGATTTGTATCATCTTGCACATTTGAGTTAGAGAGCACTTGCACTTGATCATCTTCATCATCATTCACTTGTCTTGGCCTCAATTCACCAACATCCATGTTCTTCATGGCATTTAAAAGTTGAATGCCTCTAACATCTTTCAAGTTTTCATTCTCTTTTTTGTGAACCATTGGTTTCATCAAATTCAACATCATGAACTTCCTCAAAAGTACCACTATCCAAATTCCAAACTCTATATGCTTTGCTTGTAGTTGAGTATCCAAGTAGGAATCATTCATCACATTTCTTATCAAACTTGCCCAATCTAGTGCCTTTCTTCAAGATATAGCATGTGCAACCAAAGGCCCAAAAATATGCAATGTTGGGCTTTCTACCATTCAAGAGCTCATATGGTGTCTTCTCTTCCAAGTTCTTCATAGCATTTGAAAGATGAATGCCTCTAACATCTTCTAAGTTCTCATTCTCTACTTGTGAACCCTTGGTTTCATTAAATTCAACATCATGAACTTCCTCAAGAGTACCACTATCCAAATTCCAAACTCTATATGCTTTGCTTGTAGTGGAATAGCCAAGTAGGAATCATTCATCACATTTCTTGTCAAACTTGCCCAATCTAGTGCCTTTCTTTAAGATATAGCATTTGCAACCAAAGACCAAAAAATATGAAATGTTTGGCTTTCTACCATTTAAGAGCTCATATTTGTTTCCACCGATACTAGTGTATTGTGTTGGCCCAAATAAATCTATGTGCAATAACTCAAATGCTTTACTAGTGCTCATCATGCTTTTCTTAGGATGGGTATTTCCAACTTGTTTGCCAGCTTGACAAGAGCTATAAAGCTTATCCTTTTCAAACACAACATCTTTCAAGCCTTTAACTAAGTCATGCTTAACCAATCTATTCAATTGTTTTATTCCAACATGACCAAGCCTTCTATGCCATAACCAACCCAAGCTAGACTTAGTGAACAAGTATATAGATAATCTAGCTTCACTAGCATTGAAATCAACCAAGTATAGATTCTCATATCTAAAGCATTTGAAGATCAAGTTGGAGCCATCTACACTTATGATCTTTACATCATCTACCCCAAATATGCATTTGAATCTAAGATACATAATTGTGCCACGGATAGCAAATTGAAGTTCAAGCTCTCTACTAACAATACATTGGATATGCTCATGTCATTGGATATTGCAATCTTACCAAGCTCTTTGACCTTGCCTTTGCCATTGTCACCAAATGTGATACTATCATAACCATCATTGCTATTGGTGTTGATTGAGTTGAACATTCTTGCATCATCGATCATGTGTTGAGTGCACCCACTATTAAGAACCCAATACCTTCCTCCGGCTTTGTAATTTACCTACAAAAGAAGATCAATTCTTTTTAGGTACCCAAACTTGCTTGGGTCCTTGAAGGTTAGTCACTAAGCTCTTTGGTACCCAAATGGCATTCTTCTTTGAGCCCATCCATGGTTTACCAATGAACTTAGCATTCACATCATTTGTACCCTTAGTAAGCATATAGCATGAATCAAGCTTAATGGATGATACATTAGCATTTTTGCTCTTGTTTTTGCATTCTTGCTCTTTGTGACCTACTTGCTTGCAACTAGTGCAAAACCGATCGTTGTTCTTCACAAAACTAGTCTTGTGAGGAGCAAAGGTCGCTTTGTCTTTCTTAGGGGTATAGCCCAATCCCTCTTTGTAGAGAGAAGCTCTTTGGCTACCCAAGCACATAAGTAAGCGGTCCTCACCACCATAAGCCTTAGCTAAGGTGTGAGTGAGCTTAGTGACCTCCTTCTTGAGGTTCTCATTCTCAACCACTAGTGAGGCATCACAAATGAGACCATCACTACTAGATGAGGTAGAAGTGGAAGTGCTACAAGAAGGGTTAGTAGGAGCAACAATGATAGGCATAGATAGTGATTCATCAATTATATCACAAGTTAAACCTACATCACAAGTTTCAATATGCTTCTTTTTATCTTGTTCATTAAGCAAAGTGGAATGAGCCTTTTCAAGCTTTTTGTGAGCCTTGCTAAGCTTCTCATGGGCTTCCTCTAGCTTCTCATGAGTTGCTTTGAGCTCATCAAGGCCTTGCTTAAGGGCTTTTACCTCCTTATTCAAGCTCTTGCATTCCCTTCTCTTAATGTCAAAGTGTTCTTTAGCATCTTCTAGCATGTCAAATAATTCATCCTTGTAGGTTCATCATTATCACTATCACTATCATTTTCATTTTCATGTTCATTATTATCATCATATTCTTCATCACTTTCATCATCACAAGATTGTACCTTAGTGGCCTTAGCCATGAAGCATGATGAAGATTCGAAGAGAGAAGGCTTCTTATTGATGGCAATGCTTGCAAGAACCTTCTTCTTGGTGGTCTTGTGTCCTTCTTCTTATTCTTCTTGTTGTCATCATCATTGTCACTATTGTATGGGCATTGAGCAACAAGGTGATCTTTGCTTCCACACTTGAAGCACCTTCTTGACTCTTCTTTGTTCTTGGATGAAGACTTCTTTATTCTAGCACGATAGCCCTTCTTCACCATGAACTTGCCAAATCTCTTGACAAATAGAGCCATCTTCTCATCATCATCATCATCCCATGATTCATCTTCTTCACTTGATGTTTCTTGCTTAGCTTTGCCCTTGGATGATGTGGCCTTGAATGCCACTCTTTTTCTTCTCATCTTTCTTCTCATCCTTCTTCTCCTTCTTTTCTTCCTTCTTATCTTTATCTCTATATGTATCATCGGTCATGATGTCTCCCAATACTTGGTTTGGTGTCATGGTGTCCAAACCACTCCTCACTAGAATTATGACCAATGTGCCAAATCTTAAAGGTAAGCATCTCAAGAACTTGTGGGAGAAGTCCTTGTCCTTCACCTCTTCTCCAAGTGCTTTGAGATCATTGATAAGCACTTGAAGCATATGAAACATCTCTGGCATACTCTCATCCTCCTTCATCTTGAAGCTTGCAAACTTCTCCTTGAGAATGTAAGCCTTTGCACCTTTCACGGCTTGAGTGCCCTCAAATGATTCTTCCAACTTCTTTCATGCCTCATGAGCCATCTTAATATTCTTGATTTGCTCAAATGTTCTCTCATCAATTGTATCATGAATAGCAGAGCAATGTCATTGTTTTAGAGAAGCACTTCTTCGGCCATGGTGGGATTCTCCAGATCACCAATCTCAATTTTGGTTTCTATCACCTTCCACACCTTTCTATTGATTGACTTGATGTGAGTGGTCATCTTTGACTTCCAATAAGGATAATTTGTGCCATCAAATTGGGGTGGCTTCTTGGTGTTGTTGATTTGAGCCATTTTACACCGAAGGTTGTTAAGCCTCAAATAACGGTGACCTCGGCTCCGATACCACTTGAAAGGTCCTAATGGCTAGAGGGGGGTGAATAGCCTAATAAAATTTCTACAACAATACTTAACAAAAAGGTTAGACAATTATGAGGCGAAGCAAGTGTTGCGCTAGCCTACTCAAAATGCAAGCCACCTACCACAATTCTAGTTTAGATAGTGTCTATACACACAATAGCTATGACACTATCCTATGTTAGTGTGCTCTCAAAGGCTAACTAAAGAGCCACACCAACCAACCAAGCAAGCTCTCACAACTAGCTACACTAAAGAGCTTGTCAACTAGTTTACGGTAAAGTAAAGAGAGTGATCAAGAAGGTTATACCGCCGTGTAGATGAAGAAACCAATCAATCACAAGGATGAATAACAATAAAGACCAATCACCTCGGAATCAATGATGAACACAATGATTTTTACCGAGGTTCACTTGCTTGCCAGCAAGCTAGTCCTCGTTGTGGCGATTCACTCACTTGGAGGTTCACGCGCTAATTGGCTTCACACGTCAAACCCTCAATAGGGTGCCGCACAACCAACACAAGATGAGGATCACACAAGCCACGAGCAATCCACTAGAGTACCTTTTGATGCTCCACCGGGGAAAGGTCAAGAATCCCTCACAATCACCATGATTGGAGCTAGAGACAATCACCACCCTCCGCTCAATGATCCTCGCTGCTCCAAGTCATCTAGGTGGCGGCAACCACCAAGGGTAACAAGTGAAATCCGCAGCGAAACATGAACACCAAGTGCCTCTAGATGCAATCACTCAAGCAATGCACTTGGATCACTCCCAATCTCACTATGATGATGAATCAATGATGGAGATGAGTGAGAGGGCTTTGGATAAGCTCACAAGGTTCCTATGTCAATGCAAATGGCCAAGAGTTATGAGCTACAGCCGGCCATGGGGCTTAAATAGAAGCCCCCATGAAATAGAGCCATTGTACCCTTTCACTGGGCCCTGATCGGGGTGACCGGACGCTGCTCCTCAGCGTCCGGTCGCCTGATGGTGGCCACGTGTCTCTTGCGTTCAACATGGGACATTTGATCTCAACGGTTGACATGTTGACCGGACGCTCCAACAGAGTTGACCAAACGCTGGACCCTCAGCGTCCGGTCATTTACAGTAAGGGTCCAAAACATGTTTTTGCCGATCGGACGTGTCCGGTCAAGCTTGACTGGACACAGCCCAGCGTCCGGTGCTTAACCCTAATCACTGTGCTGACCGACAACACGACCGGACGCAACCCTTCAGCGTCCGATTGTAGAGCGACCTAGCGTCCGGTCAGTTGACTGATGCCAGCATCATTGCGACCAACTCTATTTCACCTATAACTTCTTCACCCTTGCTCAAATATGCCAACCACCAAGTGTATCACCTTGTGCACATGTGTTAGCATATTTTCAAGGATGTTAGCATTTCACTAGATCCTAAATGCATATACAATGAGTTAGAGCATCTAGTGGCACTTTGATAATCGCATTCTGATACGAGTTTCACCCTCTTAATAGTATGGCTATCAACCCTAAATGTGATCACACTCTCTAAGTGTCTTGATCACCAAAACAAAATAGCTCCTATGGTTTATACCTTTGCCTTGAGCTTTTTGTTTTTCTCTTTCTTCTTTCCAAGTCCGAGCACTCAATCATCACCATGGCATCATCTTCATCATGCTATGATCTTTGTTTGCTTCGCAACTTGGAGTGTGCTACCTATATCATGATCACTTGATAAACTAAGTTAGCACTTAGGGTTTCATCAATTTACCAAAACCAAACTAGAGCTTTCAACTTTGCACATGCAAACAACCTATGCATCCGGGGAGCTATAGGGAAATACCAAACGACCTTTACAGGACCTTATCTAGTCTTGGTACCCTCATCTGATGGCCCTTCCTAATATCGTGGAGCTTCACACTTGGGGCACTTGTTCAAGTCTTTGTATTTTTCTCCATGGTACAATATACAATCATTGGAACACGCGTGGATTTTTCAACCTCGAGGCCGATGGGGTAGATCATTTACTTGGCCAAGAATGTCTTTTCTGGCAACTCATTTTTTTTCTAGGAGCATTTTCCTTATTATACCTAACAACCGATTGAAGCCTTTATCGCTCAATCTGTTTATCGATTTAAACTCTAACAACATGATGTCAGCTTCTAGTTTGATCATTGGACAATCCCTATACAATGGTGTTTTGCCATCTTGTCTCATTTTCTCTAGCTTTCTGAGCTGTCTTTCACTAAGACATCCGGTCTCTACATTACGTAGCAGCTGAGAAATGCCATCGTTATCCTTGGTGTCGTCAGCTAACGTGTTCCTAAACATATTATTAACTGTGGCCATAGGTTCCGTATTGACACTGGGTTCCTCGTCAGCATCGTGGATGGCTATGTCAGGTATGTCCACATCATCATCGTTTTCCTATAGAACATTCACACCAACCTCGCCATGCATAGTCCATATCGTATAGTTTGGCATGAACCCCCTAGTAATCAAGTGCGATCATATAGACTTAATTTGATAAAAGTTCCTATGATTCTTGCAATCTTTGCATGGGCTTTGGCATCAGTGATAAACTGGCTGATGCTATGCATGTACCGCTTGTCCGTTCAGGACAGATGCATCCACTCTCGATCCATCTCCGCACAAAAAAATACTGAGACAGTAATTAGAAAGAATTAATAAGAAATCGAGCTTCATGAACAACAATTGTAGCTTGAAAGTACCATTTTTGAAAAACATTATTGTACACTAATTATTAGAAAATTGAAATTAGTAGCCCTGGCCCTGTAAATTGAAAATCGTAGTAAAAAACAATTATTGCGTAATAATGAAGAACATCTATTCTATTCTACTTCTAAGAACTAATTATAACATCACATACTAACAATGATGATCTTGACCACCATGGAACAATTAGCTAGGAATTTAAATGTGTTCATAGACACCAACCGTTTGGATGATGGATTCACCATAATTTGAGCCTTGCACAAATGTCCAATTGGAAAAGTGCTCTCTAGAATGAAGAAAGAACTACAATGAGAATCAAGCAATGTAGCCATCAAAACAAAGCTAATTAAGCAACAAAATCAAAGGAGTGGATGTTTGTTACTAACCTTAAAGCAAAAAGATCAAGCCATTCTTCAAAATCCAAACACTAGCTTCATGGTGAAGAGCAGCCGCAACAATAGAGGGAAGGGTCCAAACGCGTGCCTCTGTTCTCGGGATGGAAGAGAGGAGGAAGGAGAGGACAGCTGCAGCTTTTTTGTGATGTAGGCTTATCATCGTCGGTTCTTGGCTAGAACCGACAGTGATAGAGGCTAATCACTGTTGGCTCTTGGCTTAAACCGACAGTGATGAGTGACCGCCAAAATACTGCCGGTTTAAGCCACAAACTGGTAGTGATGTGGTCCTTCACTACCGGTTTTAGCCCAGCCCCAATCATTTTTTCATTTTCAAGCTCATAACTGGCAGTGAAGGTATATCACTGTCAGTTCTCACAAATCCGACAGTGAAGATGCCGGCAGTGATGTACAAATCTGACGTAGTGATAGCAAACTTGTTTGTGCCCTATAACTAAACGTACAACTTGTTGCTCGTCTCTCATAGATTTATACAACGATTGCGTTATCTATTACGTCTTGAAATTAGACTCTCTTTTTTAAAGCTCTTGAAATTATACTTCATACTATGGCTAGACGCACGTTGTTCGAAACGTGATCCCATGTAGTTGGATTTGGATTGAAAACTTGTGGATAAGAAGAGTGATATCTGGATTGTGGAGAGTAAAGTATGTTGGGGATGGACTAGCATGAAAAAGTGAGAGACAAAATTTTTCTTTTTAATATATATTACATATACATATATAGATTGTTCGAAAATTAATGTGTAAACTTCTAGATGCTCTACAAATAGGTCTTTATAAGGTCAATTTTAGTGGAGGTTTTATGTCTTCGTTTCTAAGACTTCCCATGTGTTAAAAATTGTGTGGACAAGTTTCATTCTCATGAAACCCATTTCATCACATGAAACTTTATCATCTCTCTTCATTTACACTATACCATGTTAGCTTATTTAATGTTCATGAGAATCTCATGAAAGCCCCATGAAGACTAGCCTAATATAAAAAATAATACCTCAGGAAGGACAAAATTTTAGCATTATTTAGCATTGATTGACAGTGTATTGGTGCAAATTCATCGTTGATTTTGAGGGATATCTAAGTCATTTTGCTTCACCAGTCTAGTCTTAGTGGGGTTTATGTCCTAGTTCCCAAGACTCACACGTGTTAGAAGCAGTGTAGACAAGTTTTATCCTTATAAAATTCATTTCGTCCCATTAAACTTTCATGAAACTACACTATTTTAGTTTATTTAATGTCCATGAAACCCTTACTAAGACTAGCCTCATTAAACATGTCCTATAAAATCCTATATTGTCATCCTTTATAGGACAAAGAGAGTACATTTCTATAAAGGAATCTTTAATAGTAAGAGTCGATCAGTGACTTTTAGATGACATCTCATCCCATATATATTATCCCAAATTTAAGATGTTTTTTATTCATATATTATATCTCCTGCCAAGAGGTAGGCAGTCATATATTCTCTCTCAAGCTAAGAGAGAGATCGAGGAGTTATGTCTCTCATGCATTGGTACGTGTAAAGAGCTTAGGTCCTTTCTTCCGCTGGCTCAAAGGTGTTTTGCTTTCTATCTCCTCTACGTGACATATAATACTAATCTAGAGTTCACCATGGAAGTTGCCCTTTAGGTGTAATGGGCTGTCAGAATGTTAGAGAAAGTTATAAGGAAGAGGTATCTAATACATATTTAGCTTCTTTTGGGAGAAAATGGTCTAGTAGCTTCTCAGTACGTTCTGGTCTAAGTTAGGAAGAAAAGGCTATGTCATCATCATATACTAGTCCATCACGTGCGCCATCGCGCACACCGGTAAATCATCCGGCTAAGGTGCAGGAAAAAAATAAGTTTAATATTTGGACGGAAACAATATTAGAGTCTAATGTAGATACGTCATGCACAGAAACTTAAAGATTGGAGCTCTTTTTATATTTAATACGGCAGTACTGTATCTCGGTGATGTAATAATCAATCTAAATTTTTTAGCTTTGGCGTCCACATATTTCGCCCAACATGCATAGTTTCCCACAATGTTCGGCAAGGCGAGATTCCACGGTCGCCTAGGCGCGACTAGGCGCTGGGCGGAGGCCTACCGTGGCGCCTACGGGGGTAGGCGTACATCTAGGCGGTCCGCGCGCCTCCGCGGCGTTCCGCGACGCCTCCGCGGCGCCTGGGCGGCGAGTAGGCGGACGAGGCGGCGGCTGGGCGGCAGCGCACGGGCGCGGGACTCTGTTTTCGCGGGCGGGAGCGTGCACGTGCGAGAGCGGGCGACAGCGCGAGAAAGAAAGCGGCTACGCGGGAAGGAAAAGAGCAGAGCGCCGGTGCCTATAGAAAGGATTAGAGAGAGACAGAGACATAGAGAGAGAGAGGAGAATAGGAGAAGGAGATCCTCACTGCTGTCCGCCGCCGGTCTTCATCTCTCCTGCCGGCCGCCACCCGTAGCACCAGCGAGTCCGGTGTCCCGCCGAGGCTCGTTGCAGGGAAGGGTGGAAGCGAGTCCAGAGCTCCTCCTCGAGCCCACCAGGGGAGGGAGTCACTGAGTCCAGAGGTCCTCGTCGCCGTCTTCCACAAGCCCAAGGTGAGGTCTGCCCACCCCCTGCTCCTCTCTCCTCTGCTCGACTGCTCCCTTCCATCTTCCTGCTCTGTACGCCTGTGCTGTTCTGCTGTGCGCGGTGTGCCTGTGTGCTGCTGTTGTTTACCTACTACCTTTGGAGATCTGGTTGATGCTATATATATATGCCTGAATGCCTGTTGTTCTTGCTCTGTATCTAGTATCTATTATCTGCATCTGTGATGTACTAACATCTGCTATCTGGTTGATGCTATTTAATTATTTATATAATTTATTCAGCTATATATATGCTGAAATGCAAAAAGGGAAAAATGCCTAGAAAACGCCTAGGCGCGCCTAGGCCCGCCTAGGCGCTAGGCGAGGGGTCACCGCCTTGAAAACGCCTAGCGCCTAAAAAAACATTGGTTTCCCAAGGTTTTCTACTTTGTATTTTGGAATCAATAAATAGCAGACATATCTGACCTTGAAGAGTTTGGTGTTCCATTGCGCGCAGAGGCGATAAACGCGTGGTTACATATATGTTCGGGAGGTACAGGATTATAGAATGATTCTGGCATAATGTAACTTCTGAGTTGACTCAATTCATATAGCTCAGCCTACAGAACAATGTGATGACGCAAACCTGAAACATAACATGCAACAAACAGAATCACCTTGTAAAACCATTTTGGGTACTGAACAAATTGCAGTGATGCTAAGCATGGAGCTCAATGGAGAGCCAAATACTGGCCTCTAAATGTTTACTGTGTTTCTCATAGATCATGGTCGATCATGTAGATGCTAATCATGTTAGTAGTAAAAAAACAAAAATGATGGTAGGTTACTGCTAAAACCATGGCAACGTTTAATCACGAAATTGGTAAGCATGCCTATCAGTATAATGCAAAGTAATATCAACGTTGGAAATCCAGGTTTTCTTTTTTGCAAACCACATATTTATATATTGTATCACCTGAAATACACATTACATAGAAATTAATAAAGGAAACTAAATTTAGGTAAATCAGCGTTACTAAATGAATAGCAAGCAATGAATTAGTGGTAGTGCATGATGCCTAAGAAATAAAGGATAATGTCACATGGCAGCACAACAGAGAAAGCTGGAGCAATGCTCGAGCAAGGAAAAATAAGAAGGCAATCTTTGTGCAGCTGAATGTCGGGTACGTAGAAAATTAGCAAAACAAAAGCGCTAGCATTCATTACTGAAATACAATACTAATCGCAGCAGAATAGGCTGCACAGTTTGTGCCTGGGCCTAGGAAGGATCGAGGGCATATCTTACTTGTCCGAGCATGTAACGCACCGAATTGCTGGAACAAGGAAATCTAGAATGAGCGTATATACACGGCAGTTTAAAATATTCCATTATTATTTAATGGGAATGGCATAATATAGTTCACTTCATTGGTGGAGCAGTAGGTCTGTATAGAGTCTTGATGCAACTATATAAAGTAGAACTATATTGAAAAAGCAGCGGACATATTTGCTGATTTAACTGAACGTAAAATGGGACTGTGGATGTATAATGAGATGTAAAGAAACAAAGAATTCTATAATCAGTAATATGGAGCTATCAGCAACCATGATATTTCATACTAAACAAATTACCATTATGGTTGACGAGCTGACTCTAATAAATTATCGCAAAATGATAATTTCTCTTAATCATAATTTACACACACGATAAATGTACACATTTTTAGGCATCATCTGCAGCACTGTTGCACACAGTCACAAGCTGTAGGAAGAAGTATTTGAAAAGACTAAATGGATTAAATCAGATGGAGGAGAGATACCGGATAAATGGAGACGTACGCAACCTGCCTTGATCACACACATTTGACATGGTACATTGTATAAGGAAAATCAACAACAAATGGTGGGTGTTCAGCCGAACCTGTGAGCAAATGAGTAGTAGAGTGATCAGGCCACAACAGTTGCTCTATACAATCACACTAAGGATACAAAGAAATTGCAAATCCCTTAACTCTACGCAATAATGTTGTGGAGCATTCAGCCGACACAAGCTGAAAAATTAAATAAAGCATGGCAGAAACAACAATCTTAGAACCCAGGTGGTAACAAAACCCTACAAAGGTAACCTAGCAAAATGGAAAAAATTGCAATCAGGAGGGTCTTTGGAGCAGGAATATTTTGCTAAAAGTGGTTAACCTGAACCTGTAAACATTTTGATAGCATGACTGCATGAGTAGCAGCAGAGGGAGTTTAGTGTAGCAAAGTAGATTACATCATAATCATAATTATGCAGTATGAATGGGCAGGGAAACGTAAATGTATTGAATGGGGCACTGCTTGGGGCCAACCGTGTATGAACAAATCAAATTATTAAGTTTCATCGGGCTTTGTTCTATCATCATAATCAAACACATACATGATATGAATGCTATTATTTTTGTAAGCTAAGAAATAGTTGTTGTAATAGAAATATATGTAACCTCTGAAACATCACTGATCAATGGAAGGTATACAAAAAAAAGGTCATATTCATATCCAATAAATAGATACCAGAAAGGAACAAGGAAAAAATGGATGAACATACCATGTTCTTGTGACTAGCCAGCTGTCAATTGCATCTATGGCAAAAACAACTTACATGGGAAAAATTAGCTTAAATGGGAGGAGCAACCTAATGTACCTTGAAGAAGAGGGTGAGGAGATTAATCCAAGAAGCACCTAAAAGTAGCAGGTATTGACTGGGTTATCAAAGGGGAAAATAGTGGAGCGATTAATCCTGTTGAATTGACGAAGCCCAACCAACACAGTAATGATCCTGTGAAGAGATGTAGTTGTAAACAATCAGTAAGATGAAATGAGCTGGGAAAAACATTAGAATACAGAGACCAGATCAGGAAGAGGCTTGCCTACACTGAGTTGGACCAGTGTTGCTTATTAAGCCTATTAAGGGGATTGGTAAAAACAAGGTCAGCATGCAGTAGATGTTGGAGTTGTTCCAAATTCACTCCAGGATATAGGCCGGGCTTCTGACGGAGCGAAGCGGAGGCCCGTTGCCGGAGGCTTGGGCCAGAGAGCTGTTAAGTATCTTTTCCTTGATTATAGTTCAGGAGTCAAAGGTTATAAATTGTGGAATCCTGAAACAGGAAAGACTTTTATGAGCAGGAGTGCTGTTTTCAATGAATCTGTGATGTTTACTGACAGTTTGCCCTCAGATCATGTTCCAGAAAAAGAGCTGCAGCGTATGCGCATGCAGGTGGAGCATGTTGATGATGATATAGGTGTGCAGGTGGAGCCTGTTGATGAGCATGGTGACCATGATAATGATGTTGCTGAGGATGATGCTCATGATGATGTTCAGCAAACTCCTCCTATTTTGTAGTTAGAGGAGGATTTACCTATTGCTCAACGCAAGTCAAAAAGGACAATTGCACCTCCTAAGCGTCTTATTGAAGAGTGTAATTTGTCTTACTATGCTTTGAGTTGTGCTGAACAGGTGGAGAATGTTCATGAGCCAGCAACCTATAAAGAAGCTATTCGTTGTGGTGATACTGAGAATTGGATTTCTACTATGCATGAGGAGATGCAGTCTCTTGAGAAGAACAGTACATGGGAGATTGTACCTTTGCCTAAGAATAAGAAGACCATCAGCTGCAAATGGATCTTCAAGAGAAAGGAGGGTTTATCTCCAAGCGAGCCTCCAAAGTATAAGGCAAGGTTAGTTGCTAAAGGCTACAGTCAAATTCCGGGTGTTGACTACAATGATGTGTTCTCTCCAGTGGTAAAACACAGTTCAATTCATACTTTCCTTAGTATTGTTGCTTCACATGATCTTGAGCTTGAGCAGTTAGATGTGAAGACTGCGTTTTTGCATGGAGAGCTTGAGGAGGACATATACATGGACCAACCAGAAGGGTTTATAGTGCCTGGTAAGGAAAAATATGTGTGCAAGTTGAAGAGATCTTTGTATGGTTTGAAACAGTCCCCTCGTCAGTGGAACAAGAGGTTTGATTCATTTATATTAGCACACAGTTTTAAAAGATCTAAGTATGATAGCTGTGTTTATATCAAGCATGTTAATGGATCATCTATATATTTGTTGTTATATGTTGATGATATGCTGATTGCTACTAAGAGTAGGATTGAAATCACTAAGTTAAAGAAGCTATTGAGTAGTGGTTTTGATATGAAAGATCTTGGTAGTGCTAAGAAAATTCTTGGTATGGAAATTAGTAGAGACAGAAAATCTGGTTTGCTATTTCTTAGTCAACAAAATTATATCAAGAAAGTTCTTCAGCGTTTCAACATGCAAAATGCTAAGGTTGTTAGTACCCCTATTGCACCTCACTTTAAGTTGTCAGCTGCTCAGTGTCCTAGTACAGATGCAGAGATTGAATACATGTCAAGGGTTCCTTATTCTAGTGTTGTTGGGTCTTTGATGTATGCCATGGTTTGCTCTCGTCCAGATTTGTCATATGCTGTAAGTCTTGTTAGTAGATATATGTCTAATCCTGACAAAGAACATTGGAGGGTAGTTCAGTGGATTTTCAGGTACCTTAGAGACACAGCAGATTTCTGTTTAAAGTTTGGAAGAACTGATAAGGGTCTTATTGGCTATGTGGATTCTGATTATGCTGCTGATCTGGACAGGCGAAGATCACTTACAGGTTATGTGTTTACTGTTGGCAGTTGTGCTGTGAGTTGGAGGACTACTTTACAATCAGTTGTTGCTTTGTCTATTACTGAAGCAGAATATATGGCTATTTGTGAAGCGTGCAAAGAATTAATTTGGCTGAAAGGTTTGTACGCTGAGCTTTGTGGAGTTGAATCTTGCATAAGTTTGCACTGTGACAGTCAAAGTGCAATTTACCTCACTAAAGATCAGATGTTCCATGAGAGAACTAAACACATAGATATCAAGTATCATTTTGTGCGTGATGTGATTGAAGAAGGTAAGCTGAAGGTATGCAAGATTAGTACTTATGATAATCCTGCTGATATGATGACAAAACCTGTTCCTGTTGCTAAGTTTGAGCTGTGCTCAAGCTTAGTTGGTTTAATTGGATAGTCCAAGAGACTATTGTTGGCATCAGTGGTTTTCTATCTTTGTTATGTTCAGGATGAAGGGTTGATTTATGATACAAGATGAATTTGTCTCAAGGTGGAGTTTGTTGGAGTTGTTCCAAATTCACTCCAGGATATAGGCCGGGCTTCTGACGGAGCGAAGCGGAGGCCCGTCACCGGAGGCTTGGGCCGGAGCGTAGCGGAGTCTGAAGCCGGCCCATCGGGTCTCGCCCCTGTGCTCGGGGGATGCGGGGGGCGGAGCCCCCGCGGTACGGTACGGTATATACACCCTTGCTAGGGTTTCGTGGAGACTTGATTCTCTTGTAAGCCGCCATAGGCGTGTAACCCAAAACTCTTGTGATAGTGAGATTGTTGCTGGCTGGTGCCCGTGGTTTTTCCCCTTCACATCGGAGGGGTTTTCTACGTTAAATCGTGTGTCTCCTCTGTGGCTTGATTCTTTACTTCATATTCCTATACGTCGTTCATAACAGTAGATTTGTCAGAATCAGCATATAGCTAAGAAAACACAGAACCCAAGCTCCAGGATGCACTCCCAATTTCACTCCCCTAAAGCTGAAATATTTTTGAATGTGTCACCTCAGTTTTCCCATCTGAAACAATGTAACAAAAAAACATAAGAAGGCACTCGCTTGGAACAAAGAGGCATGCCTATTTTACATTATATTAAATCTGCACCTTTGGATGGTCCTCACGTCCCCTGAACAAGGCAATTGGTTGTACCATGAAATCTGCGACATGAACAACTAAGCAATCTAATCAAGCAGAGATGGTTGTAAAACGTTGTTCAAATAGGCTACATGAAAGCAGATCACTGGAGCAACACGAACAGCTATTTACACGGTGAAAGTATTTATTGTACATCATCGCACCATTCTGCGCAACCATTGCAGGCATCTTAACATGACAGAAAAACAAATAAACAATTCATGGTTTGTAAAAGCAAGTATCGATGTATAGTATGGGACGAACAAAACTTTGCGGGGAATTTTCCTTTTGTTTTGGCAGTCGTTGGCGTGTGAATCTCGTCCGTTTTTTGTGCCGGGATCCCCACTGTTATTATGCTGCTCCCCTGACAGCTTCAGCCTGTGGTAGGATGACGATAGGAATGAATATAAGACAATACAATTACGGAAGATCCTGTAAAAGTTGTGAACGGCAAAAGGTAATACGAATCTAAAATAATAGTAGGCAGTATAAGAACTCCATTATCTCGCCGTGGACAGAAGAGACTATTGCTACTCTACTCAGTATGATGTGGTCGTTGTTCCTTGACATTGTTACAAAAAACCACACCTGCAGACTTCATCTGTTTTTAGTGCATGCTTGTATGGAGAATACATTTGTAAATAGGATTCGTAATGCTTGTACCTAGTAAGACATGAGGCGTATGTGTGTCGGATGCAATGCAGCATTTAACATATTGAATCCAAAGTTCCAAACAAAGCCTATGCTATGAGAACGTGGAGGAGGGGCGTGGAGGAGGAGGGTGCTGAGGGCTGGCGCTGCCGCCGGCGAGGAAGAGGCAGCTAGGGTTCCGTCGAGCGCCCACGGGTCGCCGGGAGGACGCAGCGTAGGGGAAGCCACGACGGCGGCCACCAGAGGGGGGGGGGGGGGGGGGGGGCTAGCCGCGCCACTCCGTGGGCGGGGACGGCCACCGGTGTGTGCTGAAGATGTGCGAACAACAGATCACAATGTCATACATACTTACGTGGGGCAGCCGCGCCGTCAACCACCGGGAGGGGTCGCTCGGTCGCGTCGTGGCCGGGTACGGCGGCCGTCGGGGCCCCCTCGGCGGGGGACGGCCACCCGCGCCACCGGCGCAGCACTCGGCGGGGGGCGCCGTCGCTCCACCCCTGCGGCGCGGTGGGGGGGTGTGGAGGGCGGTGGAGGAGGAGGAGGAGGGTGCTGAGGGCCTGCGCTACCGCCGGCGAGGAAGAGGCAGCTAGGGTTTCGTCGAGCGCCCGCGGGTCGCCGGGAGGATGCAGCGCAGGGGAAGCCGCGACGGCGGCCACCGGGGGGGCCTATCCGCGCCGTTCCGTGGCGGGGGACGGCGACCGGTGTGGCGAGGTCGAGCGCGGCCGCCGCGGCCCGCACGCGCCTGGCGCCACCGCCGCTGTCCGCGTCGGGAGGAAGAGCGAGAGGGAGCGAAGAAAGAGAGAGAGGAGGGGCGAGACGAAGAATCGGGAAGCAGCGGGGGAGGTACTGTAGCATTGGCGGAGTAATTTCTGAGCGTCGATCGCGAATCAGACGGCCAGGGGAATTTGGGGCGACGTGGCCACCCTGGTCGGCGGCCAAACTCTCCCGGCTTAATGATAGTAGATTGATGGCATGGAGAAGAGAGAGATGCACGAAGCGTAAAGCGCGCGAACAGTGGTCCAACAGGCCAGTATGAACATATCTTATGCTTTTTCTAAGTAGACCTATTATTGTGGGCTGAAAGCATTTTGTGCTTTAGGGAAGGACATAGCAGATGCTGCCTACTGTTAGGCAAGTGCACGAACGAGTGGTCATCCAAGCGAAGGTAGTTGGACTTGGACACCGTGTTTGTATATAGCGGTAGAGTAGGATCGGACAACATGAGTCACGGCGCATTGGCACACGGAAATCGCATTGTTTCCCATCACCAGTAGCCCAACGGCATGGATGCAGCTAGAAGAATTGTCTCGCTCTTTGGGAGGTTTAGGAAATGTTCCATGCGACGTGTATGCTTATGGCATGCCAAAGTTTGAGCAGATTCTGATCACAATCCAGAATCCACGGGGTAAACCGGTAAAAGAGAATGCGAAGGGCCTTTTGTGCTGGGTTCCTTGAATCCCGGCCAACCGACGTACTATTGCCGCCATGACCGAGAGTGGTCAGCTAATACAGATGGATGGAGCGATACCACGCACGACACGAAAAATCTTTGGACATTCAGGAGGAATATCCGGACGGCGGAGCTCGCAAGGAAAGAGACGATCGGAATCATCGTCAACCTCATCGAAGAAAGCCGGACGGGACGTCGGCACCAAGTGCTGCAACCGCCCGCGCGTCGCACGCACGTCACCCCATTCATTCCCTGCCAGTTTGGTGCGCCGTACATGACGCGAGATTTTGGTACGACGCGAGCGCGGGCGGAGACGGCAGTTCGCCGGGTGACCGGGACGTGACGCCGACGGCTCCTCCGCCTCCAACGGTTACTGTGGACTGCCGTTGACGGGATTGTCTCGTTGAGTCGGGAGTCAATAGTCCTCTTCATTCGATGCAGTCTACAGTAACTTACGCTTATGGACCGGCGGCGAACGAATGGGGGCGGCCATGTGGCAATGCGTTTCCACGCCGACCTTTGGTTAAGAACCACGTCGTGCGCTCAGGATTGGCCTATGCGCATTGACCGGAACGGGGCCATATATCATTTGATCCTGGGCTGGACCGCCACCGCCCACCAGGAAAACTATCAGCAAGGTAAGCTAAGAACAGTTAACCAGCTGCCAGTTTCTCAAAAAAAAAAAAAAAGAAGAGAGAGAGAGTTAACCAGCTGCCAGCATGCTGTCAAGCAGAAGGTATCCCTAGCAGGGAAATTCTAAAGTAATCATGCTGATTCTTGCCGAAGTCGTGCACTCGGCATTTGATTCAGGGTGTTCGGCTGGTACTCAAAGCACCGGATGATTCAATAGTATTATGTGAGAGTCAAAACAAACTGAAACAAAACCGAGACAAGAACAGCCGAACAGCTGAAACAGGTTTTTGGACTTTTGGTCAGGCAGCAACTGAAAATCATCGCACGGATGGACGGGCTACAAATAAAAATTTAGAATTTAGAATTAGAAAAAGCGAAACAAAAGGAGCAGACGGTGGGGCACCACTAGACTGCTACGTGTACAACAAGTCATTCTTCCCCAAATCAGGCCCCCTTTAGTTTCATCCAAAAACCAAAAAATTTTGTGCAGTACCCATCACATCGAATCTTGCGGCACATGCATGGAGTATTAAATGTAGACGGAAAAAAAAACTAATTACACAGTTAGGTGAGAAATCGCGAGACGAAACTTTCGAACCTAATTAATCTATAATTAGACACTAATTGCTAAATAAAAACGAAAGTGCTACAGTATCCCAAACCTAAAATTTTTTGGATCTAAACACGCCTTCAGCCTCGCTGTTGCAAAGATTCGGAGCACCCGCACTACGCTGCTCTCGCTCTCGGTCTCGCCCATTCCATTTGAACCAAAACCCTCTCCCCTCTTGTCTCCATCCCGGATCAAATCGCCACCGAAAATTCCCCAAAAAACAACAAGCACTTGTTCATCATCAGAGTAAACGCGGTAGAACCCTAGCGCGCCGTTCCTCCGACGACTCACCTCCCACCCACTCACCCACCCCCATGGCGGCCAACCCCTCCACTGGCGCCGACGCCCCCGCGGCCCCGGCGGCGGTGCGGCTCTCGGCGGCGGCGCAGGCGGCCACGATCCAGCCCTCCTCCCCGCGCTTCTTCTTCTCCTCGCTGGCCGGGACCAACCCGGCCTCCCCGCACCGCCGCATCGCCATCGCCGTCGATCTCTCCGACGAGTCCGCCTTCGCCGTCAAGTGGGCCGTGCAGAACTACCTCCGCCCCGGGGACGCCGTCGTGCTGCTGCACGTGCGCCCCACCTCCGTCCTCTACGGCGCCGACTGGGGCTCCATCCCGGTCTCCGTCGCTGACGAGGCCGACGCCGCCGAGGACGCCGCCGCCGCCGCCGTCGAGGGCGGCCCCTCCGAGGAGGAGCTGCAGAAGAAGCGGGAGGAGGACTACGACGCCTTCACCTCCACCAAGGCGCAGGACCTCGCGCAGCCGCTGGTCGACGCCCAGATCCCCTTCAAGATCCACGTCGTTAAAGACCACGACATGAAGGAGCGCCTCTGCCTCGAGGCTGAGCGCCTTGGCCTCTCCGCTATGATCATGGGGAGCCGCGGTTTCGGGGCATCCCGGAAAGGCGGCAAGGGGAGGCTTGGGAGTGTTAGTGATTACTGCGTACACCACTGTGTATGCCCCGTTGTGGTTGTTCGCTACCCTGATGATGCTGCAGGTGCCGGTGGAGATGCAGCAGGGGCGACAGATGAGTTGCACACTGTACCAGAGGACGAACCTGTTTATCACGATGCCCCTGAGGTGCAGAAAGGTCTGCCTCTTTCCTTTTCTTATAACTCATGTTTTCACTTTAATAATAATGCTGATTGACTATTTTGCAATGAAGTGTTTTATGCAACGTTTTAGTACATAACTTTCTGATATGGAAGACAAATGTTAGTACAGTATAGTTGATTCGGTAAGGAATTTCCTTCAGTCATTTTGTTATTTGTTAATCTTTGATCTTTTGTAAAAGTTCTAGCGTCAATGACAAGCCTGATAGCGTGGTGTGTTTCATGGTACTGCTGTCCTCAGGCTTATTTAAAGACCCATAAATCTTTTTGGCCAGGCAAATTAGTTTATGTTAAATCAATTAACTTGCTTCAGGCTCTTGTAAACTGTTAAGAATACTGATATTGTTTAATGCTACATGTTTGCCGGTTCTTTTAGAATTGTACCAGGACAATACCATCGTAGTGGCAAAGCTACAAGTGTACATGAAAGTATGGTGCAGATACATCTGCTTCTGCAGACTGCATATCTTCACTGCTGATATTGCTTTTTTATTCCTTGTTTAATGCAAGAATATGCAATGCAATTTTCCTGTGTATTTTGCTTGTGTATTTTGCTATAAAAAGCTGATGTGCTAAGTTGGTTATGCTGGATAGTGTACATTGAAAGATTGAGGAAATATTTGCTCAGATATGATTTTAACGTGTTTAGAGTAAGCACAAAAAATTTATATTCAAGTGAACAACAATTTTGCAGATATTAAGCAAACACTGAACCTTGCCAGACAGAATTATAATGTCAATAGCTATATTATTAGTTGCGTGTGGCAGGGCTGGCAAGAGTTGGGCGTGTTACATCTCTAGTTACTTTTTTTATGAGTGTATAGGCTGATTGATAAATCGCTATTTTATTTTAAATTTTTAATAGTTCAATACTCACTGTAGAAGTTTATCATAAATCAGAATGGTAGACTATGCTTTCCAGTTGAATAAATAGGGAAAATTTGCATCATGGGACAATAACTCCAGTAGCTCAGATGCTTTGCCAAAGTTGCACATAGCTACTTAGCTTGCTTTGCAATTTAATCAAACTAGTTCAAGACTGCCTGCTTAAAATTAGTCTCTCTTTTTCTTAGGTCTAATCTGTCACACATTTAAGGTTGTCACTAAAGCAGAAGTTTATTCACTACCACCTTCGTGGAGGGTTTTCCACTTCAAAGTGTTTGCTTGTTTGGAAGGTTTTGCCTAGTGACACAGACATTTAAAAACATCGCGTACTTCAGAAATCTAGAATATTTTTTTTCTAATTAAAAACAGTTGTCTCAACATAGCAGGTCCCAAGCCCTGGTAAAGGAGGAGGGTTGTGATAGGCATGGCGAGCCAACGTTAAATCTAGCCATTCTAATGGAGATGAAACCCGAAAGAAAACCGTTGGGGCGTAACCCTCTTAGTGACGCGCCATATTGGAACCCGGGTATGGTGTTAAATGAGCAAGGGCCAGGTCGTCACCCCCGTGATGCGCCCGTGTCGCGATCTGGGCACAGTGTCAAGTGAGCAAGGATCGGGTCGTCGCATCCTTAGTGGCGCACTACATCGGCGCCCGGGTGTAGTGAAAAATGAGCAAGGGTCTTCACATCTGAGTCAACGGGTGTGAAGGGTAAGGAAGCTAGTCGAACCAACTAGGATCCGTTTAGGTAGTTGGAATGTAGGGTCGCTTACAGGTAAGTTATGAGAATTAGTTGATACCGCGACTAGGAGGCGTGTAAATATATTATGCGTTCAAGAGACTAAATGGAAGGGTCAGGAGGCGAAGGAGGTGGACAATACATGTTTCAAGCTTTGGTACACAAGGACAGTCGCGAATAGAAATGGAGTAGGAGTTTTGATTGATAAAATCATCAAGAATAGTGTGGTGGGAGTGAGAAGGCAAGGAGATAGGATTATCTTAGTCAAGCTTGTCATTGGTGATATGGTCTTGAACGTGATTAGTGCGTATGCCCCCCAAGTAGGCCTCGATGAGAGTGCTAAGAGACAGTTCTGGGAAGACTTAGATGGCCTGATTAGAGCTGTACCAAGTAGTGAGAAGCTTTTTATATGAGATCTTAATGGGCATGTAGGTACTACAAGCGTAGGTTTCGAGGCAGTTCATGGAGGTTTTGGGTATGGTAGTAGGAATAAGGAGGGGGAGGAAGTTCTAGACTTCGCGGTAGCTTTTGACCTGATGATAGCCAACACTTTCTTTAGAAAGAGAGAATCTCATCTAGTGACCTTCAGTAGCGGACAACACTCTAGCCAGATTGACTTTGTCCTCGCAAGAAGAAAGGACAAACGAGCATGCTTGGGTTGCAAGGTGATACCAAGGGAGTGTGTTGTTTCTCAACATAAGCTTTTGGTGGCAGACTTTCGTTTTCAGGTGCGTGCCCGTAGGGATAAACAAGCTAAGATTGAAAGAACAAAGTGGTGGAAACTGAAAGGGGAGATGCTAGGGGTATTCAGGGAAAGGGTTATCAAAGAGGGCTTTTGGAAGGAAGAAGACATAAACAACATGTGGGAGAAGATGGCAACCAACATCCGGAAGGTGGCCTCAGAGGTGTGTGGAGTAACCAAAGGAAGTGGAGGCGAGGCTAAAGATACTTGGTGGTGGAACGAGGAAGTCCAAAGGGTTATTAAGGAGAAGAAAGAATGCTATAGACGCTTGTACCATGACAGGAGCGTGGACAACATAGAGAAGTACAAGGTGGCAAAGAAGACTGCAAAGCGAGCTGTAAGTGTGGCAAAGGGTAGAGCGTACGAGGATCTTTACCAACATTTGGGTACGAAGGAAGGAGAGAAGGACATTTATAGGATGGCTAGGGTTCGTGAGAGAAAAGGAACTTCAACCAAGTTAAGTGCATTAAGGATGAAAGGGAGCATCTCTTGGTGAAGTTGGATGAGATTCGACATCGATGGCAAGAGTATTTTGACAAATTGTTCAATGGTGAGAATACGGACACAACCTTTTAGTTGGATGACTCTTTTGATGACACCAATAGGCGCTTTATGCAGAGAGTCCAAGAATTTGAGGTCAGAGAGGCGTTGAAAAGGATGAAAGGAGGTAAGGCGATGGGACCGGATGGTATCCCAATCGAGGTGTGGAGATGCCTCGGTGACATAGCTATAGTATGGCTAACCAAGCTGTTCAATCATATTTTTTGATCGAACAAGATGCTTGACGAGTGGAGAAGTATATTGGTATCGATCTACAAGAATAAAGGGGATATTCAAAGTTATACTAATTACCGGGGAATTAAGGTGATGAGCCATACTACGAAGCTATGGGAGAGAGTTATCGAGCATCGCTTGAGAGCAATAACGCGGGTCTCTATGAACAAATTTGGTTTCATGCCCGGTAGGTCAACCATGGAAGCAATTTTCTTAATAAGACAAGTTATGGAGTGGTATAGGGAGAAGAAGGACCTACACATGGTTTTTATTGACTTGGAGAAGGCTTATGACAAAATACCAAGGAATGTTATGTGGTGGGCTTTGGACAAACATAAAGTCCCAACGAAGTACGTCGGGCTTATTAAGGACGTGTACAACAATGTTGTGACTAGTGTTCGAACAAGTGATGGAGACACGAATGACTTCTCGATTAGGATAGGACTACATCAAGGGTTAGCTTTGAGCCCTTATCTGTTTGCCTTGGTGATGGATGAGGTCACAAGGGACATACAAGGAGATATCCCTTGGTGTATGCTTTTCGCGGACGATGTAGTGCTAGTTGATGAAAGTCGGACATGAGTTAATCAAAAACTGGAGTTATGGCGGGAGACTTTGGAGTTCAAAGGTTTTAGACTCAGCAGAACTAAAATTGAGTATATGATATGTGACTTCGGCACTACTACTCGGGAGGAGGAAGATATTAGTTTGGAAGGTCAAGTAGTGCCTAGGAAGGATACCTTTCGATGTTTAGGATCAATGCTACATAGAGACGGGGATATTGATGAAGATGTTAGCCATAGAATCAAAGCAGAGTGGATGAAGTGGCGCCAAGCATCTGGTGTCCTATGTGACAAAAAGATACCACAGAAGCTAAAAGGTAAGTTTTATAGGACGGTGATTAGACCTGCTATGTTGTATGGTGCAGAATGTTGGCCTACGAAAAGACGACATGTTCAACGGATAAGTGTCGCGGAAATGCGTATGTTGCGTTGGATTTGCGGTCATACAAGAAGGGATCGAGTTCGGAACGATGATATACGTGATAGATTAGGGGTAGCACCAATTGAAGTAAAGCTTCTTCAACACCGGTTGAGATGGTTTGGACATGTCCAACGGAGACCTCCAGAGGCACCGGTGCGTAGTGGAATCCTAAGCCAGGATAGTAACGTGAAGAGCGGCAGAGGAAGACCGAAGTTGACTTGGGTAGAGGCAATAAAAGGAGACTTGAAAGGATAGAATATACCTAAAGATTTAGCCTTAGATAGGAGTACTTGAAAAACAGCTATTCACGTGCCTGAACCTGGATTGCTTCTGCTGGGTTTCAACTCTAGCCTACCCCAACTTGTTTGGGACTTAAAGGCTTTGTTGTTGTTGTTGTTGTTAAAAACAGTGTTTAAAAGGCGGCTAGGCGTCCAGGCGAGTGCTGGGTCCACTGGACGCCTAGGTGGCACCTAGGCGACAAGTCGCCACTGTTTCCCAAGGTGAGCTGGGTACGCTTGGACGCCTAGGCGACACCTTTGAAACGCTGGTTAAAAATTATCTTGATTGTCCGCCTCTCTAATCCTTTACGCATCTAGAGTATTTGTGTCACTTCTATGGTGGTATCGGCCCCCTCCTTTTTTCTGTTTATTCTTATGCCCTGACAAGGGTCCTCCGTATTGCTACTGCCATGCTGTTATCATGCCATCCTCACTTCTCTTATTGCCTTGGTGTTACTACTCTGTTACTTTCATCCTCTCATGTTGTTACTTCTCCCTAGTTGCATTAAATGAGAACCAACATTGTCATTAAACCGCTTCAAACTACAGATCATCCACATATTATTGATTGAAGCATACCATTTTATCATCTTATTTTTCATTTATAAGTAACCATGCTGTGGATATAGTTACTGTTGTCTGCTAGCTCAAGAACACAAGCTATTCTTCTTACTTGGAAGTTGTTTGGAACAAATGGATCTGGACTAGGGGCCTTATTGGTTTGTTGGCCCTGTTGCCATCACCATTTTTTTATTCTTAGCTTGTGGGCAACTTGTGACAGTAGGTACAGGGAGTTTAACATGTCCTTGGTTGCAGAAAATTGTAACAAAAGATTAAAAAAAAACAAGACAGGGATATTTTCCCTACACGATTGAACTGTATGATGTGCTAGGTCCTTCAGTTTGGGATATAATTGTCCTACTGGTTTCTGAGTGTTGGCAACTTACTGATGATAGTTTGAGATACAAAAATGCTTTGGTCCTTGTGTACATCTATTTGTTGTTCATATGCAGTTTTCCATCAGAGGATAGAACACATTTCATATGCAGTTGCCTTTTGAATATTCTTTGAGAAAAAAAAATGTTTGAGTAGAATACTGGTGCCGATGTTCTATGATGCCATATTTTAACTCGATTTTGCAAGAACAGTATCGCTGCATTAGCACTGTGTTTGCTTGTTATTTCATCTAGTTTGATGGAGCATATATTCATTTGCTCTCATGTCTTGCATGTTGGGTGCCCCTATTTGACAATTGACAAAAACATGACCAGTCACTTCGTCGTATGCCAATCTTTGCTTTCTTGAACCTCATAATCAGCCTGCTATCCAACTTTTGTGGTGTGGAAATCGACTTGTTGACATATGTTGCTTGCTTGATTCTGATTCCACTGTATCTGTGGATGCAGAAAACTGAGGTAATGGCCGCAAGCAGCTGGAGAACGAGGAAAACATGAGGCTTGTATTGTAGTGAGGCGATCCTGTGTATCTGGAAGATGGGACCGGCTGTTTATCTTTGGTTCTGTATATCAACTGCGTATCATGATCAGCTGGCTGCTTCCCGTTTGAGTTTCATATCGGAGTCCTAGATCATCGGAGTCTTTGTTGGTTTGCTTGTGAGATGTTTATGTCGTCGACACTCGACACCATGTACTCTTCCCGTGGGTAGAAGCTGTATTGCAGATGCTTATGCTGGGGGCTGGGCTCTCCTGTCTTGTTTTGCGGAGCCGGTGATGAGCTTTATGTTCTCAAATGGTAGCTATCTACACGGTATCATCTGCTCTATTCAGCCTGTTTACTGTATTGGATACTTGTTAATGGAGAACCGCTACTTTTCTGTATTTATTACTCCTCCGATATTGGATAGAATAATTGCTTAGCTGGACATTTTTTGCTGTTAAAATCATCAGCTTATGCGTGCATGCTACACGTTTGTATTTTTTACTGGTTTGTGAAGAATTTATTAGAAATAAATTTGTCAAAAGAAATGCCATGTAAGCCGCTTCTAGATCAGTACCCCCTCTTTCTCAAATAAGTGCACATTTCGTATTTCATGAAATTTATCTAGATTTATAAAAAAACAGTATGTATATTTAAATTTGTTTACTAAAAAATATGTGGCGTGATTATTCTAATGAATTTTATTTGTTATAATAAATATTAGTATTTGGTTAAATTTGAGATTAGTTAACTCTAAAAATGCGAGTTGTGCACTTGTGTTGGAAGTGGGAGTACGCGTGCAGTGAATTTTTTCGATTTGGCGCGCCGCGCGCTCGTGCCGCTTTCCCTCCCCCCTTTTGTTTTCCCTTTTCAAAAGGGCCGCTAAAAACTCGATCCCACGTACCCGCAGCGCAGCAACAGGAACAGGCTGAGCGAAGCGAGGGGGCGGCGAGGTTAGACTATCTCCGGCGAGGCTACAGTCAAAGTGTACAATATCCATTCAACCTCTCCAACAACCGAACCTAAAAATCTATTGCAGGTTGATTTGGGGGCCGGAAGACAGTCTTAGGAGAGGCATCCGCATCGGCATCGTCATCGGCATCGGCATCCAGCAAAGGCGGCGAGCCATGGAGGAGGGCCTGGTATCGGTGGACAAGTTCTCTGGCGGCAGCCAGGCCTACTTCCTGACGCACCTCCACCAGGACCACACCCGTGGTCTTGGCGCGGCGGGCGGGTGGCGCCATGGCCCGCTCTACTGCTCCCCGACCACGGCGCGCCTCCTCCCCATCCGCTTCCCCGGAATCGACGCCTCCCTCATCCGCCCGCTCGCTCCAGGTGCCTCTGCCTCCATCTCCCTATCCTCTCCCTCCTCCGGCCAGTCCCTCTCCCTCCGCGTCACTGCCATCCCCGCGCTCCACTGCCCCGGTACGTCACGTCGCCACCCCTCCTGATTCGCTCGCTTCACTGTTTTCTCTACACGATTGGCACGGAACCACTGATCTTCGGCTGGTTTCCGTGGCCGACGCGCCCCTCCGCGCAGGATCGCTCATGTACCTCTTCCGCGGAGACCTCGGATGCATGCTGTACACGGGGGACTTCCGGTGGGAGCTCGGGTGCGATAAAGCGCGGCGGGCGAAGCAGGCTTTACTGGACGCGCTCGGCGGGGATACCATTGATGTGCTCTATCTGGACAACACCTACTGCCACCCGTCACTCTACTTCCCTCCACGCCCCGTCGTCGCTGAGCAGGTCAGTTTCGCTTAAACACAAGCGTGATTATTATGCCAATTTATGTCTTCTTCGCATAATGGTTCAGTTTACCGCTGATGATGCCCTTACTCGAAACATCATTTTTGGAACAATTACATCTGACATATAGGACGGGTTAAATAATTTGATGATAAATTCAGTGAAATACTGATGCCTGAATGTCATCAGGAATACACTTCCGTGCACATTGTTTTTTTTAAGCAATGGCAGGAGCTCTACCTTTCAATTAAGAAGAATAGAATTGGCCTAGTTTATAAGGGAAACTCGGCCTAAAAACCTTACAGAGGCACAGATTAGAACACAGGAAATACCCACAGCACCAGAACACGATAGCCCTGGCGACTAACACACAGAGGTAACACACCAAACCAAACGACGCCCACCACGTGTCCTCATTGCCGAGCTGATCACAAGCAGCAAAAACCAGCTCCGGCTTCCCATGGTGAACAACAGCTAAACGCCCAGACATCCTCCCATGACGATTTGCCTCGACATGGCTGGTCCGTCGAGGCCACTGAGTGCCACCAGCGCCTTGATGATAAGGTCGGACATCGAACCTTTGAAGAGGTTGAGGTAGCACTGCAAGGTCATCTCTATAGTTTCGCTTTCTTCCTGTGTGACGCCCAACCGCTTCATGAGCACTTGCCTTGCTTTGCTCTGCGCATCACCACGCGGCCAAGCAATGGCTGCTAGACGCGCACTGCACCGGGACGGCTTGCTTGGCCTCTTCTTTTCCCTCCGTGGCTTCACTAGTCCATGTTGTGGAGGAAGCAGGGGTTGTTGGATAGGCTTGGTTATTGACTGGATGAAGTTTGCCAACGCTACCTTATGTGCAGACTGGCCAGCATCGTCTGGCGAAGGTGGCGAAGTGTGTTCCTGTCCTCCAATGTCCATGCAAGGCTTGGCCCCAGCGGCAGCCCCAAAGCCACGATGGGGGCGTTCAGACCCGCAGCACGGACGCCTGGTGTACACGCAACCCGGGCGAAAACGACACCTCCTCAACCTGAGCCTCGTTGCCCCCTCCAAGGTCGCCTTTGCCAGTTTTGTATCCTCGAGCTGATGGCATGTTAGCACAGGGGACGATGCATCAATCTCCACAGGACAAGAGGGCTCAACATTTGTGTCGATCTCCACAGGACAAGAGGGCTCAACATTTGTTGAGATTGGGGAGAGTAGAAGTGAGTCGGATTCCCCACCAGCATCATGAGTAGGTGAGCAACATGAGATGGAGTGTAATGGGGGTTCCTTAGCTGCAACAATCTCTATTTGAAGAAGGGCATCTTCGACATCCTGGATTGTAACCTTCGGTATTGCTGATCCGTTGGACGAAGAAGAATTGATCTTGTTGAATGTTGTCGCGACTTTCCCTTTGGAACCACTAGGGGCAATCTCCTTGGTCCTGTGAAGTTGGTCTCCCTAGCTCTTTGGTTCCTGGCTCGGTTCAGTTATTGTCGCTTGGTTCACGCCTGACCAGTCTTGATTCAACGCCGAAGGTATCTTCAGCTTTTCTGCCATGGCATGTATCTAAAGCACAAGATTCTCCGCTAGCTTCATCCATTTTTTGCTGGACTCTTGCAACTTTTGCAGTTGTGCATTGAGCAACAGGGATAATTCACTAAGCAAGCTTTGTATCCCTGTGTCAAGCATCTTCTTGATTTTGTGCGGAAGATAATTAGCATGTTCGGTAAAGAAATGCTGAACTGTAGGATCAGCGCTCCTTAGGCGCAGACGCTCGGTGCGACAATTATTTTGGTGACCTGATGATTGTTCCTCCCGTGGAAGACCTTGCGGCAGAGGTGGATGACAAGGCATGGCCGATTGATGGGGATGTTGGTGACGCTGACGACAATCCCGCTCACGATGGCCCGAGCGGCAGCACTGGAAGCAGGTGATGGGCTCTCGGCAAGCGGCAGCCTAGTGACCTCGTGCAAGGCAAATGAAGCAGCGGCCTTCAATGATCTTCCGAATGCGGGGAGAGAGACGAGTCATGCTCCCATCTTTGCAACTTGGATGGGTTGGTGAGCGGCGCAGCTCCTCCCGTGGATACTCAACCTTTCTCCACCAGGTGTTCCTAGATGACTTGATGCTTGAAGAAGCAGAGTACGAAGGGCTGTCAGCGAAGCGAACTCGAAGACCTGCACAACGGGGAGGAACTTCACGGCGAGCAGGATCTATGATAATTGATTTAAGCTTGTGGCCCTGCGGCTGCTGGTGATGATTTTTGCCCGACGAAGAAAGCTTCATGATATCGGCGTAGGTAAGGCTTGTCTTGGGCTCTGACTCGGGCGTTGGAGGCACTACTAGGTCGTCGTCAGGCTGTGGCCGACGTTGATTGAGTGGCGGCGGCGGCGGCGGAGTGTCCACGGAGCTATGTAGATCAGTTGTCGACAAGTTGGGGATGGATCGTTGTTGGTCGAAGTTGCAACTGTTGGGAGGTGACTGTTCCAGCATTGGTGCGTCGAGAGGCGGCGACGATGAATGTGCCCAGGATCCACCAGGACGAGGAAGCAGTGGTGGCGAGTCCACCAACAGGACCTCATCCACATCCTCATCGTCGGAATCGAGCTCCAAATGGTTGCTAGAACCGGGCTCCGAGTGGTGGATGTTGTTGGGAGAAGGTGGATCCACAGCAGGGGGCATTGATCCGAAGCGGAATGTGGAGGCGGAGGCTTTTGGTGACGGCGATGACGCGTGAGGCCGAAGCGATGGTGGGTCGAGCATGACGGGGATGGAGGCTTGAGCAGCGTGGTCTTGATCTTCGTTCGTGGGCTTGGTGGCAAGCTTGGTGGCCATGGTCGACATCGGCTTGACAATGGCCTTGCCAGGGTTGGGACTAGCGTCGGCGGCGAGGCAGGCAGACGACTACTTGACGCAGCTCCTCCCCCGCAGCTAGCTTTCTAGTGGCGACGAGTTTCCCCAGTGCGGAGCTTCCCCGCAGTCGGCTGGCGAGCAGTGCCCGCGAGCAACATCCACGAACTAGGAGCTCACATCGTGGCTAGGTCAGGCTCGTCGCCGCGCCCGTTGTCCCTGGCGACGCGGAGGGCGTCGGCCCAGGCGAACCCCGCCGAGGGAGTGGGTGGCGCGGCAGAGGAGGCGGAGAAGCGGAGGCGGCAACTGGTGTCAGTTGACGCTATTGTAGGCTATTCCGGCTCCATGGTCGCTAGATCCTCCACCTAGGCCTCCGTCGCGGGCTCCTCTGGCTGCGGATCCGCGTTCCCATATACCTCTGGCGGCAGATCTTGGGGACGTCGGCTTCCTTAGCGGCAGGGTGGATGGAGACGACGCGGAGCGGCCCGCAGGCGGCGTGCAGGCAGCACGTGCGAGGGGCGCGGCGTGGGCGCTGGCACGGGCCGGTGGCGGCGGAGCAGCACGGGTGCTGGAGCGTCAAAGAGCGCCCATACCTCCTTCCGTGCACATTGTAGAGCGTATCGTGAGTTGTCAATGGGATATTGTTACTGTTTAATTCTGTTTGAATCTCTTGGTTCACCTTGAGCATGCATCTTGACTCATGACACAACTAATAATTAGTGTTTCCTTGAAAAAACAGTCTAGCATAGTTTTTTGTTGCTGAATGACAAGTGAAATCTAATGTGCACATATTGGTTGCTTAAGTTGTAGTAGCCATCATGCCTACAGTAAATGAGTATGGATTGGGATTGCTGTCCTACTAGTGCTGCCACTGTGAACAGCCTGCAATAAAATGTCAATAGCAACATGTAAACAGATTGTCTATGCTTATGTTTCATGTGTTGAATGTACTGAACTAGCCAAAATAGACATCAATGTAGTTCATCAATCTGTGATTGTCGGTGCTTATGTTTCTTATTTTTGAAATGCAGGTGGTTGATATTATTCGGGCACATCCTGATCATGAAGTTATCATTGGTGTTGATACTCTTGGAAAAGAAGACCTCTTACTTCATATATCTAGAGCTCTACAGACGAAGGTTATAGACTTCTTTTCTCAACATACTCCATTTTATACCCTTGAGTCTTGACAGAACATTGATGAGTGATGATGACTAATTTCTTTTGAGAAACAACTAAAGTAGCCATGGCTGATGCTCTATGTTTCAACATTAACTTGCTTTTCAGATTAGTATATGCAGGCTATAACTAAGTTGAGCTGCAAACAATTGATATGCTAACTGCTAGTTTAACTAATTTTCTAAATATTACACGTCCAGCTTCCTTACTCCAGAATGTTTTCCTTCAATTTTCTCATCAGATTTGGGTTTGGCCCCAGCGCCTACTGACAATACACCTTCTAGGGATTGACGAAAACCATGAGATTTTTACCACACAGACGAGTTTGACTAGGATCCGTGCTGTTCCAAGGTACAGTGTCACCATTGATAATCTTGAAGCTCTAAACACAGTGTGCCCCACTATAGGGATCATGCCTTCTGGTATTCCTTGGCTTTGGAAGAGCAGCAAAGGAAAGGTCAAATCCAAAGGTAGATCATCAGTGAAGTCTATCAAGTGCTTAGGGAGAGGTGAAGGCCTAACAGAAATGGACTACAATCCCTTGTCGCCACCGAAGCTGTTTGACAAGGATTCTTACGCTTTGCCATATTCTGGGCATGCTTGCTTTTCAGAGCTGGAGGATTTTATGCATACAGCGCGTCCATCAACAGTCATAGGAATCGTCGGCTCATCGTTCTGCTATGTGAATCCTCGTCACCACTTCAGACATCTTTGTTTAGACAGTAATGTTAATGATGACAGGACGCCCATAAAAAACAAGGGTGGGGATAATGATAATAAGTTAACACCAAAGAGAAGGCGAAATGGTTCTGTGACTCCAGAAGAGAGGAAGGTCAAGATCTACAGTTCAAGTCTGTATAGAAGCAAAGTTACAATGAAAAGGAGGGAGTGCTGCGGTGCAAGGATTGATGACACTGAAGAACACATTGGTGTTGCCTGAGTTATTGCTCCCCAAGTAAGGTTATGCTTTTGTAAATATTAACAGCTGGATGGCGGAAGGCTTGAAGCAATGAGATGGGATATGTTGTTCAAAGCCCAAAGTTAACAACTTGCCGGCCAGGAATCAAGATGCGGAATCTGCTATCTGTTCCTTAGAACCCTGTCGTGGTAGCAAGTGCCATTCCTTTTGTGATGCTGTTCAGTAGTTACATTGCTGAAAGTTTGTATGCTTGTTAGTTGCTACTAATACATTTCTTTTTTTCCTTATCAGCTATTGATAAGTTTAATTACGGCCTATATACATCACTGAAAGTGACTGGAATAAGAGATCTTAAAACCTACCGCGAATTGGAGCTCCCTCCGCGCTTCACGGAGTCGCGGGGTACCTGCCGTATCGACACATAGCAGCACAGCGTGTATCAGCGTCTGAGCACGTGCCTCGTCTGAATTTTTTACAATTTGGTCCTTTTTTTGAAAGTTTCTCACAAATAGACCTCTGACGGAAAGAATTCAGGAAATGGACCCTTAGCTCGACGCCATTTATGCTGGCGCCGAGCTCGGCGCCACCGCCTTTGGCGCCGAGCTCCTGGGCACGGTTGGTGCCCTGCTAGGGGGCTCGGCGCCAGAGTGGTTGGCGTCGAGCTTGGAAATATCTACCCCGCGCTGGTCCTCTCTTCTTCCTCTCGCGCCCTAGCCCTGGCCCGTGTCGCCGCCACCTCCGCGCCACCGCGCCCGCGCCGCCGCCGCGCGCCGAGCCTGCGCCTAGCCAGCGCCGACCGCACGCCGTCGCCCCGCGCCACGCTCGCGCCTCGCCGCCGAGCCCACGCCACGGCTGCCCTCGTGGCCCATGCCGCGCCCGTCGCCGCGCCAAGGCCACCCCGCGCCCCTCGCCGCTCCGAGGCCGCCCCACCCCCCCCCCCCCGCCCCGTGCCGCGCCGAGGCCGCCCCGCCCCGCGCTGTCTCCCGTGGTTGGCCGCCGCGCCGCGCCTTGCCCTCCACCGTCGGCCCTAGGCCGCACCCGTCGAGCCGGACTCGTTGCGCGTAGCCCCGGGCATCCCGCGCTCGCCGCGCGCCACCGCTGTCGTCTGCCGCGCCACCGCCGTCGTCTATCTTCGGCCTGACCCACGCTCATCGTCCGCCGGTCTGGACAGGTAAAAATTATGAATATGCAATGTACTTACTTAGTTGGTATTTGTTATTTATTAGTTAATGTGATGACTTAGTTAGTGATTTAGTGAGATATATATGTAGATAGATAGATAGAAACGTAGACATATAGGCACATAGATATAGTTAGATAGCTACTTAGATATGTAGTTACATTTTTAGTTATCTACATATGATCTAGCTATTTAGTGAGTACATTGTAAATATATTCGTAGTTATTATCTTGATTACTTAGTTTGTAGTTAGAAAATATTTGTTAGGTACTATCTATCGTCTAATTTGGATTAAAGGAAATATGTTTCGTTACTTGTTTGAAATAGATGGATAACCTAGTGACCATATATCATGGAGGCACCGTTGAAAGCGATCGCTATGGATATGTTGAGTTTCTTGACATGCAAAGCGTGCCTGTGCTATTCAATGATATGCCTTCATTTAGTGACATGGTTGCAAGGTCTCGAGAGGAGCTGCATTGCCTTGGAGATGATGACATTGCAGTTGATGGTGTACTGCACCTAGGTTGTCCTCCGAACATCTTTAGGTGAATGATCTCAATTGGTTGTGCGGATCAGTGGGAGAACTATGTAAGATCGACTATGAAGAGCCAGCTGCAATGTTTGGATGTGGTTGTGCGTCGGGTGTTAGTTGATCCCATCCCTCATGGGTTTACCCCAACAATGGATCATCATGCATACATCGACCCTCCCATTCCGGAACCTTACCTGCATGTGCAGATTGCACCTATGGTTCTCGATGCTCAATCTGCCCCCAATATGGTATTTGGAGATGGTTGTCAGACTCATTTTTTCGTGGCAGATCCTCCTTATGAGATCCCTTTGACACAGAATCATCCGAGTAAGTGTCTTAACCGCATGGTTTTTGGGAGCTTACCCCGTTCCTTACATCTATTTTTTTCATTCTTTCCTCATTTCTTTAATAATGTTGCAGGAGACATTCCTGAGAATGTGGATGTGCCCCCTGTTGCTGCGCAAGTGCAGTTTGGAGATGGATTTCGTGGGTCAAATAGTGTTGAAATTATGCATGATTCGGAGCCATATGAGATGGCTAGGGCTGTTGATTCTGATGATGATCGCCCTGTTGGAGAGCTGACGGAGAGTGACGTTGAGATGATGAGGCGTATCTTTCCCGATCGTCGTGATCCTAGAGTTCACGAGTTTAGCGATCTTGCTCATTCCGATCAGGCGTTTGCAGAAGGACGTAATGATGAGCTCCTAGAAGCTCCTGAGGCCGGTCCTAACATGGTAATTGAGAATAGGAGGGTGTTCAATGACCTCCCTACTTTGAAGAGGTGGTTGCAGGCTTTTGTGGTGATACGAAAGAGGCCTTATAGGGTATTGCATTCATATGTGGAGCGCCGTTACACAGTTGTGTGTGACAAAGAATGCTGCCCATGGAGGATTTGTGCAAGGAAGCAACAGGTAGCCGAAAAATGAAAGATCACAAAAGTTGTTGGGCCACACAATTGTGCTGACCATGAACTGACACTGAGGCATCGGCAGTTGACATCTACCCTCATTGCCAAGCGGTTGATGGGAATTTTGTAGGGAGAACCCAACATGAAGGTGAGGACAATTATCAGGATCGTTGAAGCGTTGTATGGAGGATATGTGATAACTTATGGTAAAGCATGGAGGGCTAAGCAGCGAGCATGGAAGATGATATATGGGGACTAGGAGGATGGGTATGAGCAGCTACCAGTTCTTTTCAATGCAATCAAAGCAGTGAATCCTGGCATACATTATGAGTACATCCCAAAACCTAATGCATGGAAGGATGGGAGGTAGATATTCTTCCATGCCTTCTGGTGCTTCCCTCAGTGTGTCGAGGCCTTTAGGCACTGTCGTCCCGTCTTCTCCATTGATGATACGTTCTTGATTGGTAAATACCTGGGCACACTTCTTATAGCCATATCCTATGACATGAACAACAAGTTGGTTCCTTTGGCATTTGCCTTGGTTGAGAAGGAGAACAATGACAGTTGGGGATGGTTCTTGAGGCTAGTCCAGATACACGTGGTTGGGTCTGGCAGGGAGGTTGGCGTCATATCTGATAGGCATCAGGGCATACTTAATGTCATGCGAGAGCAGATACAGGGGTGTGCACCGTTGCACCATCGTTGGTGTACTCGACACCTTGCTGAGAATCTACTCTAGAAGGATGGTGTCAAGGGTAACTTTGATCTGTTCCAGGAGGCTGCTCGACAGCTTGAGGACAAGTACTTTAAGGAAAAGTTGGAGTAGGTCAGAACCGCATCAAATGCAGAAGGTAGACAATGGCTCACTGGTTTGATGAGGGATTTGGAGAAATGGACGAGAGCTCACGACGCTGGTGGCTGGAGGTATGAGTTTTAGTGCAGCAATATGGTAGAGTCATTCAGTAAGTTGCTATTGGGGATACGTGGTATGCCCATGAATGCAATCGTTCAATTCACCTTCTATAAGCTTGTTGTCTGGTTCAACGATAGACATGCCCATGCATTGCAGTTGCGGAGTGATGGAGAGATATGGGCTCCAAAACCAAAGGCATATCTAGAGAAGGCAAGAGAAAGGGCTGGCACACATTAGGTTGCATGCTTTGACCATGCCACAGGGACTTATTAGGTCGAGCATAGGGGTGGTACAATGTTCGATGGCGAGGTCCGAGAGTCAAGGATACATGTGGTTGTCCTCCAAGATGTCAAGTGCACTTATGGTAAACCAAGGCAATACCACTTTGTATGTTCTCATTTGGTGGCAGCAGCTAGGCATCGCAACTATAATATCGAGAGGAGGATACCTCACGAGTTCAGTGTCGACACGCTTGTGAACACATGGAGCCCCCGCTTCGTGCCTTTCCGGGACCCTAGAGAGTGGCCTCCATATGATGGGCCGAAGTACATTGTGGATCCAGCTTACCGTTGGAACAAGCGTGGATCAAGGCAGAGGACGAGGCACAGGATGGTTATGGATCATATACCTGAAAGAACTAGGTGTGTGAGAGGAACTCCATTTGTTACTGATCCCGAGTAGTACGAGTGCGACAAGTGCGGTAGACTTGGCCACAACTCACGAAGTTGCCGTTGGCAGATTAGTGAGGTAGGACTATTGGTTTATAGTATTATTTTATATTTGTCTTATTCATATATTTAATTATGCATGTCTTAATTTATGCTTGTATTTGTGTCAATTACTTATACATTTATAAGTTCATGTTTCATTGTATATTGGAATTCTAATTCATTCACTTTTTTTGTAGGATGGAGCAATTCCACCTGCTCGACCCGACGTACGAGGTGACCCACCGAGGACGTCTCGTTGCGCTGGGGCAGATAATAATCTATAAGTTTTATTCGTACATGTGTTCATGAAGTAACATGTGACTATGTTTTATTCGATGCAGGACCTTCCGCACCTTCGTTCTAGGACCCATAGTGGGTTCTTGGACATTCGGTACGACGACAGGTACACTCCTTTCCTACAGAGAGCTGGCCTGGATGTCATCTCCTTTTAGGTTCATCGTGGGTTGCCCAAGTTCAACTCAGCGGCGATAACTGCGTTGGTAGATAGGTATTAAAGTGAATCATTGCCTCCATTCATGGCCATTTATTCATGCGATTGATTTTTTGACAAGTAATCTTGCTTTGTCTTAAATATAGGTGGCGGCCGGAGACTCACAGCTTCCACCTACCTTTCAAGGAGATGATAGTCTCGCTTCAGGACTGTCAGAAGATGCTAGGCCTAAGGATTCATGGCAACCTAGTCACCGGGCAGTGTAGGTCAGAGGGCTATAGAGCACGAGTGGAGGCCTTCCTTAGGCGTGAGCTTGGTGAGCAAGGGGCTCGCACTTCTGGAGTTCCCATCTCATGGCTACGTGCAGAGTTCGCACAGTGCCCCGAGGAGGCAGATGAGGAGACGGTTGGGTACTACTGCCGGACGTGGATCCTACACCTTTTTGCTTGCATTCTATTTCCTGACGCCACGGGTGACAGTGCGTCCTGGATGTGGATCCACTACCTCAGTGACTAGGACTAGGCGGGTCAGTACAGCTAGGGCTCTGTAGTCTTGTGTTTTCTATGCCGGCAGCTATGCGAGGGGTGTCGTCGGTCTACGTCCAACCCATCACTTGGTGGATGCGTGTACCTGTTACAGCTGTGGATGTGGGCTCGTCTTCCAGTTGGTCGTCCTGAGGTTCTGGCTCATCGTGAGTGGTTCCAAGGTCAGCCTCCAAGTCGCCAGCCGATGTGGGCGTACCTTTGGGACTAGGTCAGGGTTCCGCACATGAGGATAGACCGGGCGTACATTGAGTACACGAACGAGCTAGATACGCTGACGGTGTCTAGTGTAAGTAAATTTTATTTTCCATGCTGCTTTGAAAAGAATTAGTATACCATCTAACATCTTATTTGTACATGTTGCAGGTGGAGTGGGAGCCGTATGGTGGAGAGGACGCACTTCCTTTTTAGCTGAGCAACGTCTATGGGGTCGATGACTACTTCTATAGGATGAGGTGCCCTCTAATCTGCTTTTATGCTGTCGAGTACCACCTGCCAGATAGGGTTGCACGCCAATTTGGAGTGAGACAGCTTTGGCCTATGGCTCTGTTCTCGACTGGCGTTGACTTACACAAGTAAGTGTTTTGATATTTCAAATATCTCATGATGATGGTCTATTTCTATTAATATGGTGACACGTACGTGGATTCATGTAACGATGACATACGTGTACGTTGGATCGTTAGAGGAACAAGAAGATTTTTGACTGGAAGAGGCACCACCAGTCCTACATTGAGGAATGGGAGGAGATGCATGACAACATGGACGACAACAACGAGCCGCACACGAACCGTGAGTTCAGGCGGTACCAAGCTTGGTACCAGCGTGCGACACGGTGCAGGCTAAGGCTACAGTGGACCGAAACTGACTACGCCGACATCGAGTCCTCCGACGATGAAGACACAGCGTATGACCAGTTGACTCATGCAGGAAGGCAGGTGGAGGCAGGACCGATCTTGGACAGAGTGGTAAGCCAATCGCCTTATTTTTTTACGTTGAGTTACATAACAATACATTCGCCGTTCTTGGACCGACGTTAGGAGTTATCTATTGTAGTTAGTGCAACCTTCGAGCCGTATAACCCTTATAATAAGTTAGATTCTTGTACAAAAGAAAATAAAACTAAATGCTATCTGTTCAGAAGTCTTATTATTGAGAACTTTGTTGCTGGGCAATACACTAAAATGCTCAGTTGAAGAGATCGAGCGCGTTCGGCCGAGAGTCAATGACGACTACATACTTGGCTTCCTAGACGTAATATTTAAAATATTCTTTCAAACATATCATTAATACGTTATATTCTTTCAGTTAACATAGTTTTGTACAACAGAGGCTGTCAAGTCGTCTATGCCATGCGACTGGTCGTTGTGGTTGCAGGACAGACACGACGCAAGACATGTATGTTCCTTCCGCAGGAAGAGGAGGCTTAGGTTCCTCTAGTCAAGCAGCTATAGGGGACAGGGACGAGGACGAGGAGGACGACGACAACAATGATGTGGACAAGAGGCACGATGAGCTTGGCCCCTCTCAGCTCCATGATGCTCCCTCGACTCATCCTACACCGCCTCTAGGCACTAGGCGACGCCGTCCGCGTGACCCTTACACTTCAGGCACCAGCGCTCTGGGTCATAAGGGTAAGGGCAAGAGTAAGAGACAGTGAGGGATGTGGTAGGTGTTAGTATGAACTATTATAGATTTTGTATTTACTTTTCTGTAACTATTCAGGACTATATAGACATTGTGGACTATTTAGACTTTGCATAACATATTATGTTGGTTGTGATATTCGTTGTGGTTGCATTATGCTCCTTGGATGATTAAATGTTTGGAATATATATTGATGTCTCTGTTTGTAACTGTCGATGCTCCTAATACAAGACTGTATCTTGCGAATTTTTTCTGTGAACCTTTAATCATACTACACTTGTACAAAGGCACAAATGTAGTATACAGATTAACTATAAATTTATTAGAACGTGTATAATCTAGGAAATATTGTACATATGCTTTGTAGATGAATCTAGGATTACCAAGCAACAATGAACGAATCTATGCTTTTCAGACAATAAACATAGACTTTTCAGATACACGGACAACATCGAATTATCACATCACTGATATAGTACTGGCATGCAAGGAAGCACAACTCCACTCTATCTCCACCATCCATCTTTTGACTGTTTGATCCAAAGGCTAAGATGAAGAGGCACACGGATCGCTGACATGGCACATTGAGAGGCCTCCATTCCTCCTCTCAACCTATAAATAACCACTCACTCCCTCTCATTCACACAAACAACAAGGAAGAAGAACACTCCTCAACATTTGCTTTCGTTGTAGTACCAATGTCTGGAGGGTCGTCCAGAGGGAGAGGAAAGGGGAAGGAAACTACCTGGGGGTGGGAGGGTCCTCTTGGTCCTGATTTCTTTGAGGAATCTCTTTATGAGAGATTTCCAGTTGAGAGCAAAAGTGATTTCACCAAAGAGACACCACTGAGAGGATACGATAAAAGGAAAGAAGAGTGGCCAAAATGCATGCATGGTGAGGACTGCCTAGTGTAGATGTTCACCGAGGGAATAGATGGAGGTCGTCGTTTCTTCAAATGCCCGCGAGCATGGGTAATTACTATTACTATTTGTTTCTTCAATATGTTTGTCTTGTATATCACTTACACGACATATTTATTGTAGTCTTCCTTGGTCGAAGAAAACTGTGGGTTCAGTAGGTGGGTCGATCCTCGACCTATTTATCCACATGCAGAGTACATCTACTATCTATAGGACTGTATCTTCGATCTAGAAAGGAAAGTTAGCAGCGGTTATAAGGACGACGAACAAGACGACAACAGCAATGGAGCCGATTCATAGGAGGCACTCTATAATGATCCATATTGCACCTGCCCTAACCATAAAAACAAGGGACCTCCCCCGTCACCCCTGCCACCACCACCAACAACAACGGGAGGCTACTATGGAGAAGGTGCAACACAATTTGCTATGTGGCCACACTACTAGGATGATTTTATCTTTTTCACATGTACCTAGGTTTAATTACCTAAGGCATGTTAGGTTTAATTACCTAAGGCATGGTTTAATTACCTAAGGCATGTTAGGTTTAGTCAAAGAAAACTCTGTACCCAGGTTTGGTACATGTAGTCACATGCCATTTAATGTGTTTCGTGTGTTGATTTATATAATGTCGTACGTCGTTAAGTTTTTTTGCAGCACGTGTCCAAATTTAAATACGTCTGTATCATTAAGCGGAATATTAAGACCATAGATAATGAAAACAACCACATAGTTAAAAGTTCAATACTATGCCACATTACACAACATATTAATACTACAACTACGTGCCGACAGTAGACATAGAGGCAAATGCACTTCCAAATCCTCAGTTTGAAACGTACTGAGTAAGCAACTCATCATCCGAGTACCAGTCATCTACTACAACCCTATTGCTGTGGCTAGGCTCAACTGCGTTGCTCTGACCTGCCTGTCACTTGTAGTAAGCGGCCTCCGCTTCATCTGCGGCCGCTGCAGCCTGAGTGAAGAACGCGTCATCATCCCCCTCTGCCTGTAAGCCCGCCTCTGCTAGAGCGATGAGCTCGCTCAGTCTGCCAGTATCATCGTTAGCCTCTTATGCCTGAATGCCCACCTCTGCTACAGCGATAAGATCGCTCAGTCTGCTAGTGTCGTCCTCAGCCTCCTGCGCCTGTATGCCCACCTCTGCTAGAGCAATGAGCTCACTCAGTCTGGCAATGTCGTCCGCATCCTCATCTCCCTCACCAGACAACACAATCGGTGATTGAACGGTGCGACCAGGTCGTGATCTATGGCCATCTAACTTCTTCTCCTCATACCTTGCATGAGCCACCTCTGTGGCATGTTCCCCGCTGCTACCAATCCCTTCATGTATAAAATGGAATCAGTTAGCAACGCAATTATATTACATTTAAAATCAGGCAACGAAAAAAGGTTTTGAAGCACTCACTGACACATAATGTAGCAACATGCTCGTTCAAGACCTGCATCTATACTCTTGTCTCCTCCCTTGCCTCATTCCTTGCCCTCTCCTCCTCTAACGTCATCCGTCTCTCCAATCCCCATTTGTTAAGCCTAACATCGATCGGGTTATAAAAAACCGCGCTGTCTAGCAAACTCACGCATCTTTTCTTTGTGATGTTTAACGAATAGGTTGACGTAGTCAGGTCCATATCCCCTCTTCCATGCAATTAGTTGCCTCTTCTTCAGTTCATCCAAGAACTTAGTTTGACCATCATAACATTCCCAACTGCATTTTCTAGTGCTCTGTTCAAAAGAAATATTATATCATATATGTCTTAGCAAAACAAACAAAATACGATTTCATGTTTACCAGAAAAATAATGAACCTCATCATACTCAATCATATGGCCGCAATAATGGTCTATTCCGAGCTCCGAAGGGACTAGGCCATAGTTGGATTTTACACCATATTCGCACATGACAGGAGGTGCTTTGTAGATTACCCTTTCTTTCTTCTTTTCCTTAACCCTCCACGGTTCTTCCGGCCATTGGTTCTTAGGACCATACAACCACTCCTTGAAACGACACTTCGCCATTGAAAACACCTAAATAATGAGACATTAGTACATGAACACATATAGCTCAAGATTTTAACACATACACTTTGCACTTACTTCATGTTTGTTTGGACACACAAACTCCAACGTATTCTCAGGGTTTATCATAGCTCGATCTCTGCAATCGCACAGAGAAGGTTCCTCGAGTCGTCTAACTGCGGCTAGGTGCTTCTCCTTAGCCGTCATTGCCGGAGGGTTAGGGGGGGTGGAACCCACCGCTTGAAGTGCTCACGTGGATGTCTTCCTTTAAACCAATCGTCGAAAAATAGGTACTTAGGATCAAACTTGTCTGCACCATCGATCCACTGAAAGAAAAAGCACCTCTCATGGTCCTATACAACGAGATTTCAACAAAATATTAGTACCATACTTAAACAAATAAAGATAAAGGATAGTGCAAACAATTTCTTACATTAAACCGACTACATGTGTAGAAGCAACGCGTGGCTGTGTCCGGATGTTTTGATTGAAAAACATGGGCCGAGAAACCACAGTCACAGTTAGGGACAGGAAGGTCAGGAGAGACGGGGGCATCTTTGCTAGACGCGTCGGGGTATAATTCTCGAGGACGATCCCATTTTCGCCAAAACTCCTCCCAAAACATTTCTTGCATCTTACAAAACGGATGTAATTTAACAAACATAAATCAAAATATCATAAATAAATATCAATGAGAACCATAACTACAATACAACCAATTTCGTTCTAAGAACCAAAAGTAGTTAACATTATACCCTAAACCTAGGGTTTCTCATTTGATCCACAACAATGAACCCATAACATAACTACATGCGCCTAGGTTTGCTAGTTTTTTTCATGCCTTGAAATCAACCTACGGTTATATAATACATATATTGAGGGATAGAATAAAACCCTAAGTGATGACGATTCTTAGGTTAAAAAAATCTGACTAATATATACCGAATCGATGCGAAAAAAACAAGGAGGTGAGCGAGGATATCTTGCTCTCGAAGATCTACGGACCAAATCAAGGTTTTCAAGGTCCAATATGTCGATTCGTGAGGTAGGGTGAAGTGGGGAGAGAAAAACCCGAGAGAGAGGAGAAAGAAGAGGAAGAACGTTCGGGCAAGAAGATTGGGCTGGGGTTAAATACAGGGACCTCGGCGTCACTCACTACGGCGCCGAGCTCGGCGCCAGCCACTCTGGCGCCGAGCCCCCTGGCAGGGCACCGACCGTGCCCAGGAGCTCGGCGCCAGAGACGGGGCGCCAGCATAAATGGTGCCGAGCTAAGGGTCCATTTTCTAAATTCTTTCCGCCAGAGATCTATTTGTGAGAAACTTTCAAAAAAAAAATGTCAAATTGTAAAAAATTCGGGCGCCTCGTCGTGCGTCGCATTTGCGTTGTGCTGCAAGCGAATTTCCAACATGACTCACTGACGGATGGACCATAGTATAGCGAGAGCCCACATGCAGAGAGGGGGCTCTGGTTCAGGGAGCGTGAGCCAACAGGCCCAACACCTCGTGGCCATCCCGCCTCCCTGTCGGGTGCAAAACTGAATTTTCACTGGGCCAGTGGTCCCTGGGGCGCGTGGACCCACGGACAGTGAGGACGGGTGTAGATTGTAGAAGCGAGGCGTCGTGGTCTCGACGATGGGTCACGGCCTCACGGGGCACGCTAAGCCGTGAGCACCGCACGACTCCCTCTCCCTTTCTCTTATCTCTCTCACCCATCTCCTTTCACCTTTCTCTTTATCTGTTCTCTTCATATCTCTCTCCGCTGCTAGGAGGCTGCTCGGGCGCCGCCAGATTCCGGCACCGCTGGCGAGCTCGAGTGTGGTGGCTGCCAGGGGAGGACCAGCCTCCAGAGGGTCCATCAGTCCATGGCATGGAAGTGCCACGAGCTCGCGAGGGCACGTCGCGGGTTTCTTGGAAGATCCCCCGGCCTTGGCGCGTGAGGAAACTGAGGATCTCAGAAGCTGGCGAGTCCAGTGAGGTTTATTCTACATTACTATTTGGTCCAAATTGCTTAATCGTGAAATACGAGAATGTAATAAGCAGTGATATGCTCCACATGTTTAGTTGTTTTATTTGATTTGATATGTTTATATATAACTAGTGCAGCCACTACCCACTAGCTACAGAACCGAATAATCAGACAAGCTTGCTCTGTTTTCTTTATCAGTTGATCTTTCTGCTAATGCAAATGATGTACGTGTACAGATGCCTAAATTTCTATGGCACTTCTATGTACTATGCATGTCACTCCATAGAAAGGTGCGAACCTGAATTTACTCCCATCAGAGAATTTTAGAGCCCGCCTAAGCATGGCGAAAAACTACCAAACATCTGCGAACAGGAACAGCCTAGGCCACTCTTTACCTGTGGCGTTGAAGGAACTTGCTACTATTTTAGTCAACCGGATATCTGGGTGAACAGGCTGCCTCTTTTAGTTATGAGTTAAATGTACCGGAGATTCATTAACTTATTGTGGGGTTCTGGGTCCATCAACTCTGAAAATTGATTTCTGGGTCTATAAACTTTCTAAGTCGTTCACCGTAGATCCAAACTAGTCCACGTGTGCATCTAGCAGTGACATGGCATGCTGACTGGACAATGTAACATTCCGGCCTAGGGCTTAATAGGATTAATAGGATACTCATATCAATAAGTTGCAACTTCTTTTCTGGAAGCCCATCTCTAAAGAACTCTGATGTTAAGCGTGCTTGGTCTAGAGTAATTTCAGGATGGGTGACCGACCGGGAAGTCCTTCCCGGGTGTGCATGAGTGAGAACAAAGTGACCGACCGGGAAGTCCTTCCCGGGTGTGCATGAGTGAGAACAAAGTGCGCAGAAAAGACTTGTGTGGGTCTGTGAGGGCAGTCTATGTCCTAGAAAAGCTGCCAGATATAAGCGGGCCCGGCCTTGTAGAGGCGGGACGTTACAGACAACTCCAAATGAGGCATTTCGTCGAGCAAGTCATGGATGTGAGAGAAGTAGCATGGTCACCAGCTGTGGGCAGTAGGCTGCCGTCGCACACGTACAACCCCTCCGCCTCCCAGCTCTCGCCGCGCCCATCCACGGCGTCGTCCTTCGGGCTGGACCCCATCCGGTAGCTGCCCATCTGGTGCGCCAAGCAATGGAGTGCCCACGTGTCAGGCCCCGGGAGCATGGGGCCTTTCCCTACGGTCACCTTGTTGAGGAACGCCTCCAGGTCCTCATCGCGGAGGCCGCCGTTGCACCGCAGCTGGAGCCCATCGCTATGGTGGGTGCCCACCTCGGCCGCTTCGGCGGCCACCAGGATGCGCAGCGCCTGGTGCAGCCCGTTGCGGAGCTCCTCCACGTCTTCCCGGCTCTGAGCGCAGCGCACGCGGCCCTCGCCGTCCACGTGCCCCGCGCTGCGGTCGCGGACCAGGGTGAAGGCGTGCGTGCGTACCGGAGCATGCACTCCTTCATGTCGCGGCCAGACTCCCAGGGGATCAGCGAAGCCTAGCACCCGGGCCCCAGCGCCGGCGTCTGGATGATGGTGCGGGCGGTGACACGGTGCATGGTCGTGATGATGCCGCCCTCGTAGCACTTGCCACTGAGCTCTACGGCTGCCTCCGGCGTGCCGTCCGGGAAGTAGCCCCACGCCATAGACACCGGGTGTAGGTGAAGGTTGCGGCCGATGTGCCTGTTCTTGACCCCGCTGTTGCGGAGGAGAGGCGGCGTCATGAGCGCGCCACACGCCGAGATGGAAACCTTGGCCTCTATGCGCAACTTCTTGGTGATGCCGTCGCTCATGCACGCCGCCACTAGGCCCACACACTTCTTGCTCCGGTCGTTCTCGCCGCCGGGGTTGCTCTCGAGTACAAAATGCTCGGCCTTGCAGCCTGTTAGTATGACCGCGCCGGCGGTCACCGTGAGCCGGCACCCGCCGTACCGGAACCCCTCCTCCCGGCACCCGCCGGTCACCACGAGCCGGGCAGACCGCGTCCATGGCATACACGTACTCCCGCCTCCTGAACATAGGGAGCCCATGCTCGCGCGCCACTCCTGCATGACCCACTCCGGCATGCGGATACTGTCCGACCAGTTGATCACGGAGCCGCTGCCGACCATGGTGCCCGTGAACATGATGGTCGTCACGTTGGAGCTGCAGAAGATGCCTCCCTTCTCGTAGAGGCGCTACATGGACGAGCCCTCCACGGAGGTGTAGTTCTTGGCTGTGAAGTAGTCCCCCTTCTCGACGACGATGACCTTGTGCCCCGCAGCCGCCAGCACAGCGGCGGCCACGCCGCCTCCGTAACCGGAACCGACGATGATGACGTCGCATTGCATAGTGTGGTGCGCGCCCGACACGTCCGCTTTCACCGCCAGTCCTCTCTCCGTGAGTGACCTGAGCAGCGTGGCGTCATTCAGGGATCTGGTCTCCATGATGCCGCTATCCAGTGGCCGCGACGATGGCGCTACTTCCGTTGGACCTTCTTCCCGTGGCCTGCATGCTACTTCTCTCACATCCATGACTTGCTCGACGAATTGCCTCATTTGGGAGTTGTCCAGTCAGCATGCCATGTCACTGCTAGATGCACATGTGGACAAGTTTGGACCTGTGGTGAATGACTTAGAAAGTTTATGGACCCATAAATCACCTTTCAAAGTTGACGGACCTAACCGAAATCCCTGCATAAGTTAATGGACCTCCGGTGTATTTAACTCTTTCGTTATTACCATCAGTAACCCATTTAGTACTTTGGATGCAAATTTGTACTAGTGTTCTAAACTACTGGGAAAACAATCTATGTAGTAATGAATTGGCAGAATAGTCGTATTGGTCCCTGAACTATTACTCAAGGTTCACTTTCATCCCCAAACTTTCAAAAAGGCCGTATTAGTCCTCAAACTCTACTTTTAGGCTCAATTTCATACCAGAACTATGAAGATAATCGTTTCAGTGCTCAAACTTTGCGTTTTGGGCACAACTTGATCCGTAAATTATCAAAATGTATTTCAGACTTTAAACTTTTATTTTTCAACTGAACTTTGTCTATCGTCCTACGTGGAACATTGCACTGTTGCACCTGTTCATCTCTAACACCACCAACGATTGGAGATAGAACATATAATATTCATAAAAACTCTTTAGTGGCCATTAATAATCCCAAGCTGTTATGTTACCTTATAATGGTACCGTTTGTATATATATATATCCAATTAAATAATTTTTGTGGGAGCAATTACAGTTGCTTGGAACACTATTTATTCCCTAAGAATACATGGATATATACTGAAATAATAGCAAATCTATAATTTTTTCCTTAGCTACTTCTAGAGTTAGGCTCAACTAAAAAATAATTAGTGTATAAAATAATATTTTTTTTATCCATAGGCTAAAAATAGTTCATATTTAATAATGTTTATATCTATATGCATCTTAGAATATGAATATAAATGTTGAAAGTCTGCTATCCGATTCGCTAGCTGGGATGACACTAGGGACAATAGTACCTAACAATAATCGTCCATCTCAAAACATGGGTGGTGCTGGACCTATAACCCTATATTATTATAGTTGAGCCAAAATGCATTTTGTAATTCATGGATGAAATTGTGCCTAAAATATAAAGTTTTATTTATAGACAAAGTTGAGTTGAAGATAAAGTTTGAAGACCGAAATGCACTTTGATAGTTTATGGATGAAATTGAGTCCAAAATGCAAAGTTTGAAGACTAAAATGATCATCTTCATAGTTCTAGGATGAAAGTGAGCCCAAAAGTAGAGTTTGAGGACTAAAATAGCCATTTTGAAACTTCAGGGATGAAAGTGAGCCTCGAGTAATAGTCCAGGGACCAAAACGGCTATTCTGCCTAATGAATTTAAGTCTTCATGTAAATTATATGGATAGACCATGCAATTAGTGTTACCAATATCATGTGTTTTTATGAGTTCCTCCATATATTTTTGTACTACTTCCTTACAATCTTAAATTGAGCTCTAATGAGGCATTGGTAGAGCGCCGCGAAGTGCGCTTCCATTTCTAGTCTGGTAAAAAAACTGTTATGTTCAGTTTCTTGGAGAGCCGGCCATGATCTATCCACATGCCTTCTGTGGACCTGATTGGTAAGGAGTCTACATCTTTGCACAGGCCTAGCCCATGCCGCTCTACGCTCTCGTCTCTTCCTTTGTAGGACTTAGGAGTAGATAAAAACTGTGAGATAGAAGCTCGAAACTGATTCCCAACAGACGAAGGAGCATCACAATTAAAAAAACATACTCCTAAGTCGACTTTATTCTCAGCGATTGAACAAGGAAACCCACCAAAACCTGATGTATCCAGAATTCTAAAAGAGAGAATGCCTTTAGTGGACCTGATTTGTATGGGGCCTTACACTAGGTCCAAATGAGATTGCGGAATAAACTGCCCAGCCAGCCCAAAACCTCGGGTTAGCCACTTTTGAGTAATTGGGTTAAATCTAGCGCACACTATACATTCAGAAACCAGCAAGATAGAACCATTAAGATTAGCTAGATACTGTAAAAGTTGGGTATTGTTTGTATGATTATATACGAGGGCTAGATTTTGGAATTGTGAAAAGGTAGCTGTAAGCATGTAAACTGTGGAAGCTGCTTCCACATGTAGTCTGTTTGTATCAGCTAAAGATTATAAAGCCATTCCACAATGTTAAGCCAGTATGGTGAAATCTGATCTTATTTGAATAGTTAGATTCCTTGTAGTGAAAATTGATCGTCTACGTTCAAATCTCTAACTCAGCATGGATGTGCAGGTTTGGACGACTTTGCAGGTGATATGTGTCCATCAACAGCGAGATACATGGCAACTTCATTAATCTTAATATTCAATGTCGGCTCCTAGAATCGTTTATAGGAGCGAATAGAAACACTTATAGGAGGGAACATGTATATGTTTATGGTCCCGTTCGCTGGTCTGAAACTTGGCTAAAACTGACTGAAAAACACTGTTGTGGCTGAATTGTTGTGAGAGAAAAATACTGTTTCGGCTGAAAAAATAAGCCGAACAAGCTGAATATGGGGTAAGCCGAACAGGGCCATTAAACATGTCCTAGAGCAACTGAGGCCCCGTTCACGTGCCCTTAAACCCGGCTTGATCCGCTTCTTTTTCTATCCAGAACAATGTTTTTCTCTCACAAATTTCTTCAGATTTATCTAGAATTCCTCCCAGCGAACGGAGCCTGAATTGCAAAGACAATCAATCCAACCGTCGACTGATCGACAATAAAACCCGTCGTAGGCTGCCGTGTCGTCAACCGCCGCATCTAGCTCTGGAATACATGCCCTCGACCGGCCAGGCTGGGGCATCTACCGCACACCAAGCCCTATCGCAAATCGCAAATGGCTCCACACTGTGGGCAAGAACTTTCGGCACCACCTTTCAGCTAAACAACACATGCTATATCTTTGATTTGAACATTCCGATCCCTTTCTATGTAAGCACCAGGTCAGCACGGGAAAAGAAAAGAGGAGATGCTTGATGCTTCCGTCACATCGTCAGGAATCTCTTCATGCTTGTAAACAAGGGCACCTCCAGCACAAATTCGGTGCGCTGCTATACACCTAGCCAGTGGCGGACCCATGATTTGGCCAAGACTAGGGCTAAATCTTAGCGGCCAAAAATCCAAAGCTACAGCATAGTCTATAAGACCATATATGTCGCAGAAAACAATTATTCTCAAGCAAAGTTTGCAAGAAAAGTTCTTCAACTATACAATTAATAGCTAAGAAATATCATGGAACATTGAAAAATAAATACCTAGTATCTAGTGACGCTCCTGATTTGGTGCATTCGCATCGTCCACTTCCTTGTCCTCAATAACAACTCCTAATAAGAAAAGGAGCAAGCAAAAAGGTTAATAAGAAAATAAGCAAGTAAAGGTTAATAAGAAAAGGAGCAATTTATGTAACATACTAGGTAACTTCTTCTTTCGGGTCTTCGATTCTTGAAAATGCCATAAGATGTCATCATTTTGGATGGTTGCAAACACAGCTCGCTCAACATAACATACCATCCTATGATTCAACCACTCATCCGCCATTTTATTCTGAGACTCAGTCTTGACAATCTTCATAGCTGAGAAAATCCTTTCTACTGTGGCGGTTGCAACAGGTAAAATCAAGGCCAACTCAATAAGACGATAAACCAATGGAAAGGTTGTGTGCCTTTCAGTTTGAACCATCTTTATAGCAAGTTCACCAAGGTCAGTACAATTTGCAAAGGAAGGATCAGCTCTCACATCACTAATGAAGTTATCAAGTTGTTGCGGAAGCCGATCATGATCATATTGGGAGAAATCAACATCATAAATCTGAGCAAGTTCAATTAGTTTCTCACGGTCATAGTTGGCAAAGAAATTTCGTGGATCTAAACATGCAATGCATCTCAATAATTGGGTAGACCTTTCAGCAAACCGATTATTTAATTCAACAATAACTTGGTCATGCACCACATTGAAGATCTCATTTTTGAAGTGATGGTAGTAGGTTACCTGCTGCCCTCCACGGCCCCTTGAACGACCTCGAACAGTTACGTTCTCCTCCATATTTGGGACAATGATGTGATGGATTGCACAGAACTCCGTTACCTCCTCAAACAGCTCATCCCAACCATGCTGCCTTACATCATTAATTTTATGCAATGTGATCCCAACCAACCCAACAGCCCGAACAATATTCTGATCTTTTCTTTGCAAGCATTGTGATAAATCATTTGTTATGCCCAATAATCTGATCTTAAGATGCAATATAAACACAAACTCAAAATTCTCCATTTGTAACAGCAAGCCTGAAGCTGTTGTTCTCTTATCTCCAACACCATCTTCAGCAATATTTTCTAATACCTCTAAGACTGAATCCCACATATGGAAAAGGCGACACAAGGTTTTGTGATGAGAACCCCATCTTGTATCGCCTGCCCTTGCAAGGCTAGTTTCTTGATTTTTTCCTCTACCACTAAAAATTTGACAATTTTCCAATTGATTTACAATATTGTCATGGTGGTTTTGGGCCAACTGATCTCTTCTCTTACAAGAAACATTGACAGTGTTGACAATCAAAGAGGTGATGTTAAAGAAATCAAATACTGAACCACAACACTGTGCTACTGAGACAACCACTAATTGCAATTGATGTGCAAAGCAATGTATATAAAAAGCATATGGATTCTCGTCTAGTATCCGTCTTTGCAGCCCATGAAATTGTCCTCTCATATTAGATGCCCCATCATACCCTTGCCCACGGACTCTAGACATAGACAAACCATGATGAGCAAACATACCATCCAATGCTTCCTTCAGAGATGATGAAGTTGTATCAGCAACAGACTTCATACCAAAGAACCTCTCAATAACTTGTCCTTGTGCATCGACAAACCTACAGTCACATAGAGCAACAAAATCAGCAATGAAGTTCAAACAAGAATTCAACAACAACAACAAAATACAGATCCCATTACCTCAAGACAACAGCCATTTGTTCCTTGATTGATGCATCCCGTGCCTCATCAACAAGAACAGCAAACTTCCTATCCCCAATTTCAGCAACAATTGCTTTGGTGGTCTGTTCTGCACAAGCTTTGCACAAGTCTTTTTGAACTTTAGGAGAAGTCATTGTGTTGTTCTTAGCAGCACTAGCAAGTAACCTTGCAGCTTTTGCATCTTTTCCCTTATACCAGTTTAGCATTTCTAAAAAATTCCCCTTGTTGCTTGAGTGAGATGACTCATCATGTCCACGAAAAGCATGTGCTTGCAATAGAAGAAATTTTACAACTCCCAATATAATGAGTAATCGACCTCTATATTCTTCTTCTTCCTTTTGACTTCCCCTAGAAATTACATGTGATACACTTTGTCTCTGATTTTTATAACACTCATAGTCCTTTCTTGCCTTATTGTGAAGCACAGAATTAGCATGATCATCAAATAATTTTGGTCCATCTTTCCAATTAGTAAACCCATTTGTTGTGAAGGATTCAACACCAAAGTTATCAACTCTCAATGGTTTAAATAGATAACAATAGAAGCAAAAAGCAGCATCCTTAGAGACACTATATTCCAACCAAGCACGATTTGTGAACCATGTATCATGAAAACTCCTATTGTGACCATATATTTTCCTTTTGGGATATGCATGACCTTTTGGTTGACATGGACCTAACAAGACATACTCTCTTTTTGCATCATCCCTAATGTTTGGATGCATTTTCTCAATTGGTTTTCGACAACCTGGATCTGCAATAATATCTTGAGGATTAAGGACATGATTGGAACCGCCCTCCTCCTCCTCCTCCACAAAATCAATATTTTCATTTCTAGTTTGTTCTACTGTAGGCAAACTAGTTGTAGCTGTTCTTACTTCCTTAGGTTGGTTCTGTGCTTGTGCAGCACTAGCTCTAGTCCCAATTGTCTCCTGTTCTGTACCTTGAGATTGCGGTGGAGGAGCTTGAGATTGCGGTTGTTGTTCGGCAGCACCCTGTTGCTCAGGAACTCGAGAGAAATATGAAACTAAAGTCCTAGTCCTCTTCATCTGGTGTACTGTAATGAGAAATTAGAATCAAATGGTTGAAATTGGGAACTTGGAAATTAGAAATTTAAAATTAAATCAGTTTCAGTCTGTTGGCCTTTGCCAAGTTAATTAGGTTCACATTCAATCAGATGATTCAGATCAGCTCTGCCCAGTTTGTGAAGTATAGTAATTCTGTCTTCAAATTTGGAAGGCATTAAGTATTATCTCAAACCTTTAGAAAAACTGTGTTTCTTGTCAGATTTCTCCATTTTTAACATAACTTGGTAATTTGTTTGCTGCTAGTCTGTATTCTCCATTCTACATGCTACTTGGCAGTTGCATTTTTCATAGAAACTGTTATAGACCTCTTTGATATCAATTGGCAGTTATTGTCAGACTCGGAACTACAAAGAAGCTTTGCTTCTATTTGCTAAGATGAAGAATTCTGGAGTTCTTCCAGACCAATTGATCCTTGCTACTGTTCTATCACTATCAGCTTGTGGGCATGATATAAGGCATTTGAGAACTGGGAGAGCCGTCCACTCATACATGTTGGTGTCAGACATTCTTATCAGTGCTCACCTCAGTAGTGCTCTCATAAATTTGTATGCTACTTGTGCGAACATGGAGATGGCAGAAAAGCTATATAATGGGATGCAGACTTGGTACATACAGAAAAGTTGAGATTGCTCGCTCTATACTTGTGCGAACATGGAAATTGGGAACATGGCAGTGGTATTCAAATGTTCTAATCAATCCCTCCCTGGTTCTATTTGACCTGGCTTTCAGTCGTTTCAGATCCAAACGACCAAACAACTTGCAAGGAAGGAGGCAGGAGGCTCACCGGTCAGCAGACGGGCGCCCGGCACCCGGTTGACTGGCTGAGGAAGTGAGGAACAGAGGTAGGAGCCGCCGGCCGCGCCGCCGCGAATGTGCACAGCGGAGGGGGCGAGGGCGCGAGGCTGCGCCGCCGGCCACCGCGGAACGCCGGAGCCGGAGCGTGGAGGCAGGGCCAGTGGGCGTAGGCTGCCGGCTGCGCAGCCAGCGCCGGTGCGGACTGGCGGAGCCGCCGCCGGGCGCCGGCCGTGGAGCGGCGGTCGTGACTCGCGACTCCCCTGCGCGGCTGCGCCTGCGCGACTCGCAAGGCCGAGCGGCTCTCTGTGACTGTCTCCGTTGCTCACTTTGCCTGGGCTGCCTGCAGTGTTGTTGGATTGCTTGATGATGGGCCAAAAAACTGAAAACTTGCTCCCTTGTTACATGGGCCGCGACTAGGGCCATGGCCTGGGCTGCCCTAGTGTTGGGTCCGCCCCTGCACCTAGCTCGCGAATAAGAACTGCTCTCACTACTGCAGCGCAAAGATACAGTAACCAACTTCTGTTAGTATAGGATAAAAAAAATGTTACTAGCTCTCTTAGTAACACATCTTTTTTTTTTGTTCCAATTGGCCATGTTACTCTAGACTGGTTTATTATAACACATTTACTTATCTAAAGGAACATTTGTCTAGTGTTACAGCGATTTTCTATTGTAACACATTTTTTTGCTCTAGTAATACTTCAGGTTATAGTAGAATGAGTTTGTAACACAATAACTAATCTATTGAAACATTTGTCTAGTGTTACAGTGATTGTCTACTCTACTAGAATAGGTGGAACACTCTATTGCCACATTTGTTGTTTAGTTGCTATAGGTGGAACCCTATATTGCCAATTGCCACACTAAATGTTTGGTTGTTGTAGGTATGTAATATATATTGCCACCGCCAGATGATGATACCGACAATTTACATTGCAACACTTTATTTACTAGCCTCAAACAATATTGAAACATCATTAATTTTTCAAAATAATATATGGTTAAAAAGCATTTTGACAAAGCAATTAAACCAAAAATATGATTTGTTTACACATCTGGAATAAAACCATCTCATATCAAACTCAGCTTAGCTACACACATTGTTCAAACTTCAAACCCAAAAGGTATTTGACACACTTGTTTGTACTTGTACACATCAAAATCTAATGAGCTATGTCTACAACTACAGCAAAGGTTGGCTTGAATTGACCATTCCATCACTCGAGTGCTCCACTCAAACTCTATCTTCCTGCTTAAAAAAACATTCACGTTTGGAGAGACAGAATATCCCAGAGTGAGAAGACCATCACACAGTTCAGATGAATCAATTCTACCACTTCGATCACGATCAAACCTCTCAAATATTGTCTGAAAAATACAATGAGACATCACTATATTAATCTATTGGGTAATTTTGTTTACATATAAGTAATGTGGAAAATGGATTATTAAGTTGTAGGTCATCTTACTCTCTAGTTCTGAAGATGGTAAAACACAAAAGTAAATTCCTTGGGTTCTGAAAGAATAGAAGCAAAAATTAGCATAATTTTATTAAGAAAAGTAGACTCTAAAGGAGATAGAAGGAAAATGTTGAATCCAGTATAGGTGTACTTCACACTAATCGGAAAAGGGTAGAGAAAAAGAAACACAAATTAGCACTGATCTTTAAGTTTAGATGGGAATGAACAAACACACATCTCATGGATTGAATAAAATGGTATATGAAAATCTTGCATAAGTTATTAACTGTGAGGATCATGTTAAGAATTTCAAGTTACACAGGATCTGTACCAAACTGGATCCAAATTCCAACAAACAGGACTACCGAAAAGGCAATTAGGAATCTCAAAGCAGTGCAGAAGCAAAGCAATAGGTGCAGATTAATCAATTCACAAATAAGCCTGCTAATAAGAGGTCTAATTAAACATGCGAAAATAATTATCAAGCTCACTAGTCCAAAGCTAATGATCGCATGAAAAGTTCAAAACTATTGCAACACTATATATAGCTCACATAGACATTTCACAGGAATTATGGGTGAGATGATGTACAGGCTTGAGGAATTAATACCTGTGCACTACCTGAGATTCTCCATTAATCAGTTACAGTAGTTGTGATAGATGAGAAAGCATGCACTCTGAATTGCAGCAGCTGTTGTTGATGACCAAGCCAGAGAGAGAATAGACACTTGATGATGCTATTGATGAAAAAATCACTCTTAAAGATCTGAAAACCAGAGAAGAAAACTTCTAACCAATCAAAGAAAAATAGTTGAGATGGACAGCCTGCACCAAGCTGCAGAAATAAATCGACGAGCAGTACCCTGCTGAAGAAGTGAACTGCAGAACAAAAATAGCTAAGCTGCTCTTATAGAACTAAAACTCTGAAGAAATAAAATAGTTGATTTTCTGCTGTTGCCCAGATGACCTGTTTTGTTCACTGAAGCCAACAGAAGATAGGAAAGTGAAAATTACAGCGCCAAATGGAAATTTGATTCAATGAAAAACGGAATGGTGTCCAAGGTTTATTTGCAAGCTACTGAAGTCCAACTGAATCTCTGAAAATTAATACAGTCGAGCTGCTGCTTCTTGTCAGCTGTACAGATGAATAGAATACCATAAGATATTCTAGCCGTTAGAAGCACAATGGAGAAGCGTGATATGGAGCAAGCTGCTGAAGCTTGAAATGAACAGAAGTACTGTAAAAACTAAATTGTAGCAAGGTTAACCAATTTTTCTTAAAGCCATATCAAATCAAGATCGCTAGAGTTGAGATTTAAACCACAGGTTTGCTGCATCATGGTTTCCTATAAATCATGCTTAAACAACATAAAACGACGTTTAACAATCAATCTATTTTTTAAAAGCACAAAAAATAGTAGAGTAAACATGCACATGATCACTCGTGTGTTACAAAAACAAAAAATCAGTAGTCAGTATGAATTTTAGCAGGATCCCACTAAATCAACTAGGTTTACAGGAACATGATGAATTCAAACAATAAGATTTCATATAGCACCATGAACCCCTTCCCTTGTAAGAGAATTGAGATAAGCTGCGAGTGTAGAAACAAGCACACCTGTCGTCATCTCTCCATGAATTTCACCACTAAAACAAAACTCGATCAAGAGAATGAACTAATGCCTTACTTTTCAAATGTGAGGGAAAAGCTAGGTACTTGGCACGAATTTCACCTTTGGATCTCCGCTGCCAGCACTACCGAAAACAGTAGGTTTGCCGTGTGCCACAGGCACTCGGCAAAGGCCACAAAACACTCGGCAAAGGATTTGCCGAGTGTAACACTCGGCAAAGAGGACACGACATCTATAGTACCGGCAAACAGTAGCTTTGCCGAGTGTTTTTTGTCGGGCACTCGGCAAAGACTTTGCCGAGAGCTGAAAACGACACTCGGCAAAAAAAATTACGTGACAAAGGGGAAACAGTCACGGCACATTTGCCGAGTGTCAACGGTGAGGCACTCGGCAAAGATTTCCTTTTTGCCGTGTGTCAAACTTGGGGCCCTTGGCAAAGCTGTCCAGTTTACCGTGTGTCAAATAGTGGCACTCGGCAAACTTACTGCTTTTGCCGTGTGCCACAGTATGAGCACTCGGCAAAGCCCATTCCAAAATCGATAGAATTTGACTTCTTTGCCGAGTGTCAAAGGGCTGACACTCGTGAAAGGTCCTAATGGCTAGAGGGGGGTGAATAGCCTAATAAAAATTTCTACAACAACACTTAACAAAATAGTTAGACAATTATGAGGTGAAGCAAGTGTTGCGCTAGCCTACTCAAAATGCAAGCCACCTACCACAATTATAGTTTAGATAATATCTATTCACACAATAGCTATGACACTACCCTATATTAGTGTGCTCTCAAAGGCTAACTAAAGAGCCACACCAACCAAGCAAGCAAGCTTTCACAACTAGCTACACTAAAGAGCTTGATAACTAGTTTACGGTAATATAAAGAGAGTGATCAAGAAGGTTATACCGCCGTGTAGATGAAGGAACCAATCAATCACAAGGATGAATAACAATGAAGACCAATCACCTCGGAATCAATGATGAACATAATAATTTTTTACCGAGGTTCACTTGCTTGCCGACAAGCTAGTCCTTGTTGTGGCGATTCACTCACTTAGAGGTTTACGCGCTAATTGGCTTCACACGCCAAACCCTCAATAGGGTGCCACACAATCAACATAAGATGAGTATCACACAAGCCACGAGGAATCCACTAGAGTACCTTTTGGCTCTCCGCCGGAGAAAGGTCAAGAACCCCTCACAATCACCACGATCGGAGCCAGAGATAATTACCAACCTCTGCTCAACGATCCTCGCTGCTCCAAGCTGTCTAGGTGGCGGTAACCACCAAAAGTAACAAGTAAATCCCGTAGCAAAACATGAACATCAAGTGCCTCTAGATACAATCACTCAAGCAATGCACTTGGATTCTCTCCTAATCTCACAAAGATGATGAATCAATGATGAAGATGAGTGGGAGGACTTTGGCTAAGCTCACAAGGTTGCTATGTCAATGTAAATGGCCAAGAGAGTGAGCTTGAACCAGCCATGGGGCTTAAATAGAAGCCCCCATGAAATAGAGCCGTTGTACCCCTTCATTGGGCACAACACGGGCTGACCGGACGCTCCGGTTATGTTGACCGGATGCTGGACCTCAGCGTTCGGTCGCCCGACGACAACCACTTGTCCCGATCTCAATAGTCACTTGAGTTGACCGGACGCGTCAGTTAGAAAGTGACCGGACGTTGGATCTCAGCATCCGGTTGTTTCTAGTAAGGTTCCAAATGCCCGACCGGACTCACCCAGCGTTTGGTCACTCAACATCTCTTCTGTACACCCCACATCAGCGTACGTCAGCACTGACCGGATGCACCCTGTCAGTGTCCGGTCACTTTTTGCGCCAGCGTCCAGTCGAAGACCAAAACACGTGCCCTCTGCTGCCACTGACCGGACGCGTCGGTCCAACCGAGACCAGCGTCCGGTCACTTTCAGTGACCTCTGTCTTTTCTGTAAAGAGTGTCGATGGCACCGTCGGACTGTCCGCACTCTATGGGCGGACACTCCATCGGTGAAGTTCCTAACCCTTGCTCAAATGTGCCAACCACCAAGTGTATCACCTTGTGCATATGTGTTAGCATATTTTCACAAACATTTTCAAGGGTGTTAGCACTCCACTAGATCCTAAATGCATATGCAATGAGTTAGAGCATCTAGTGGCACTTTGATAACCGTATTTCGATACGAGTTTCACCCCTCTTAATAGTACGGCTATCAAACCTAAATGTGATCACACTCTCTAAGTGTCTTGATCACCAAAACAAAATAGCTCCTACAAATTATACCTTTGCCTTGAGCTTTTTATTTTTCTCTTTCTTCTTTCTAAGTCTAAGCACTTGATCATTACCATGGCATCATCTTCATCATGCTATGATCTTCATTTGTTTCACGACTTAGAGTGTGCTACCTATCTCATGATCACTTGATAAACTAGGTTAGCACTTAGGGTTTCATCAATTCACCAAAACCAAACTAGAGCTTTCAACTCGGCAAACATGCCATTTTTAAGTCTAGAATGCACAGAATGAACCGTCGTTTGTAGTTTAGGCTGCCGAAACAATATGATTTTGACGATTCGGCCTAATTCTAGAATTCGAGATGAGTCCTAGATGTTCTCAAAAACCAAAGAAAATACTAGGAGTGAATCAAATGAATCAAATAAAATGAAATGTATGTACTAAAGGAAATGGTTGGATCGATCGGATAGACAGAAACAGATGGACATCATGGATGCATGCTATGATGTCAATTGTCGACTAAATGCTGGTGTGTATATTAATTCAACTCAATTAAGTTGATCATCACATGCTCATACAGACATCCATCCTGTGCTGTACATCCATCGTACCTAGCTATATACTAAACAGAAAACAAAATTGAATGATCTAGATGCATGATGTGTACTCTAGCTACTAGCAAGGATGACGGTCGTTTAGCACTAGGTGAGATGACATCACAACAACTCTTTTGCAACAAGCAATGCAAGCATTAAGACATCGAGTATTACAGTGTTCTAGTTAACACAAACGAGGCTGAATTGAACATACACCAACGCAGATGACATGTACTGGGGCCAGGCAAGGCAAGGTAAGTAACCACACCTGCTGTTGGTCCTTGCAGATTTCCCAAGAGGTGGGCACCTCGCCGTGGCAGCGACAGGTTCCTTGCCCTTGCTGTTGGCGGTGGCGGGGTTCCTCCTCCACCTCCACCTCCCCTGAGCCTCGGTGGTCCTGCGGTGAACTGTGGAGATGGTCAGCGATTTGAGCACGCTGCGCTCCTCCTCGAGGACTACAAACGAGGAGGACGTAGGATTAGAAATCCCAGCTCGATGCGGATCGAAGTACTAGCCTACCATAGCCAGTTGCAGTGGATCGAGCACAAATCGGTGCCGTAGCTTCACTCACCGGCAACGGAGGAAGGCTTTGGCGCGGGTGTGATGACATAGGCAGCGAAGGAAGGCTTGGGCGCGGGCGTGACCGAGGCGGCGGAGGAAGGCTTGGGCATGGGCTTGGCCGAGGCGGCGGCGGAAGGCTTGGGCGCGGGCGTGACCGAGGCGGGAGGAGGAGCAGGCGGAGGAGACCACGGAGACAACGGAGGGTGGCGCGGGGAGGGCACGGCGTGCGGTCCTCCTGGGCTTGCTCGGGGTCAGGGTCTCAGCGATGAGGGGGAGGTTGGTGACGTTGCCCAGCAGCACCTCTATCGCCGATTTGTAGATGTGGTGTGCGGTGTGGTGTGGGTGGGCGGTGGGGCTGGTGTGCTCGAGTGCAGCGGGGCTGGTGTGGGCGGCATGTGTGCGGCGGGGTGGGTCCTGGGTGGTTACAAAGGAGGTTTGCCGAGTGCCTGCGATCTAGCACTCGGCAAACACCCGTTATTTTTTTTTTCATTTTCAATACCTAAACTGCTCGGTGGGGCTGTGAACGGGTTTACCGAGTGCCCGAGATCTAGCACTCGGCAAACCTTGTTTTGTTTTTTTTCATTTTCAATAACTAAACTACTCGGTGGGGCCGTGAAGGGGTTTGCCGAGTGTCCCAGATATGACACTCGGCAAAATTGAGATTTGTCGAGTGCCATATATCGGGCACTCGGCAAACTGATTTGATTTTTCCATATGCTATTCATTATTTTATTTTATTATTTTTATGTAATGTATTTTTTATTTCCTATGGTTACTGGACTGGATATTTAAAGCATCACATACATCAGAAATCCATCAAGATTTATATTACAAATGTTACAATAATGTATATGTCGTTACAGTAAAAATGTATATACTACAATAGAAGTTTCGTCATCTCTGAATCTATACTACTCTTATCCTTGGCTTGATCAATCCTGAAAGATACTCTTTTACTCAAAACATCGTCCATGGCGAAGGATGCATGCTATGTCTTGTAGTTCTTTGATCTCGAAGTCTAATAGCTTTTGGGGTTTTATGTTTCTCACGCTATCATTGAAGCAAGATGACATCAACGTGCACAAGTGTTAGACAAAATAGTAGCGTGTTTTATTGAATTAACTGATATACATAAAATGAGAAACATACACACCATTTTATTTCCTTCCATTGTGCTCTCGTTGAGATACTAATGCATTGCCCACATCATGTAGAACCCGCATTTGTTGTTGGCTATTAACTATTCTAGGGGTATGTGTTTCCATATAATGAGCCTCGAAATGGTTCTTCCTGTGCCCGTCTATATTTTTCTTGACTCAGCATGACACTATAAAGTGTGAAAGGCCGTGAAATTAGAATGTGCTATGCGATTAGAAAATTATATGTTACTAGCTTCACTTACTTACTTAGCACCATGAGTAGGTCATTGATCCGAGAAAGTTCTCTTCGAGTCGCACACCTAGACATGTGATTGTGCAAGTTTGATATCTACGAGGATGTATTGGAAACTACACTCACAAACTTCCAATGCTAATCAGGCCTAGTTAACAAATAACCTTAAAAAATAAGAAGCACCTAGCTAGGCCCCTAGCTAGGCCCATATATCGGGCACTCGACAAACTTATTATTTCATGCAATACCACATCTTAACATGTTGTATGTACCTACCAAATAGATCCAGAAATATATCAATTCTTAACATGGAGTACCACATATTGTATGTGAAGAGTAGAAAAAGTTTCAAGGCCAGGAGTAAAAAAACTTATTATTTCATGCAATACCACATCTTAACATGTCGTATGTACCTACCAAATGGATCTAGAAATATATCAATTCTTAACATGGAGTACCACATGTTGTATGTGGAGAGTAGAAAAAGTTTCAAGGTCAGGAGCGAAAAAAACTTATTATTTCATGTAGTTGTAGCTCAAATTCAATGTATAACAATTAAAATTCTATAATTGCACTTAACAAATTAAAATTATCGAACGGATCCAAAAATTTACCAAAATTACACATGGATCAATCTATGTTCTCTATTGCCTATACAAAAATTTCTGAAGTCAAACCCCGATTCGACCGTCGCTTTGAATCCAAATCTTACCGGATCATTCTCTACGCTACGATTCTTCTTCTGAGATACTTCGGATTGTAAACATCGTACGTGACAGATTGTTCAAAACCTTCTCAATTTTTTACCATAGCCTCCACATATGATATCATGAGACTTTGATAAATCTCATGTTTTTCAGACTTTGTTTGCTTTTTTAGAATTTAAAAATCATTCAACCACATGTTCGTGATCGGGTTTCGTGAACAAGATGTTCAAACATTCTTTTCATTTCTTGGGCAAGGCCTCAAAATGGACTCAATAACATGAATATAATTTTTCCACTCATTTTATTCCATTATTTGAATCACTTGCAGTTCAAATTTGACTTATACCAAAAAATTCCTCTAAACGCAATAAATTAATTAAATATATCAAACGGATTCAAAAATATACCAAATTTTAACATGTAGTGACACATGTTGTATGTGGATGGTAGAAAAAGTTTGGAGAGTAGGAGAGGAAAATAAGTTTTGTATTTGCCAAGTGTTGGGGAAAAACATTTGGCAAACTTATAATTTTACCGAGTGCCGGATGAAAACACTCGGCAAACTGATTATTTTGCCGAGTGCTTTGTCAAAACACTCGGTAAAGTTGCATTTTTGCTAACGCCCGGCACGCCATCAGACGGCCATCACACATGCTGGTCACGTGATACGATTTTGCCGAGTGTTAATTTATTGCCGAGTGTCGTATTGTAGGTTGCCGAGTGTCTTATAGTCTACACTCGGCAAATATTGTTTTTTACCGAGTGTAATATGTATGCCGAGTGTCTTACGTCCTACACTCGGCAAATTAGCTCTTTGCCGAGTGCCCGATTAATTGCACTTGGCAAATCAGTAAGCACTCGGCATATTTACTGTTTCCGGTAGTGCAGCCGCGCTAGTGCCCCATCCCACGCCGCCGCCCGCCCGCCTCGGTGCCGCATCTCACGTCGCCGCCGCATCCCGTGCCATAGAGATCCGCCCTGCATCGATGTGGAAGAGGCCTCGTCAATCGAGCCTGGCGGAGAGCACGGATGGAAACACATACCAACAGCCTAGCTATGACTGTCGCGTGGAGGAACTGCATCCAGCCGGTGGTGTATGGATGAGGGACCTGAGCGCGACCTACCGCAGGAGGAGGGTGATCCGCTCCACATGGATGCCAGCGTGTGGATTCGCTATGGCGCATTCCATAGGAGGGAAGGAGGAGGATGCGGGCGACGGACAATGGCCGGACGTCGGAGGACGACGGCGTCGTGGTCGCTCTTCCCATGAGCAAGGAGCTCACGACCGATGGAGGGGTCTGAAGGGGGAGGAGGCTAATGGGGAATTAGGGAGAGAAAGCACAAGAGACGTGAGGGTTTAGGGATTTTTGGGTGAGGAGCGAGCGCGCGGACTAAAATCGCTTGAGATTGGGATTTTTTTCAAACAAAAAAGCATGAGCGTGTGACTTAGCCAATTTTTGGCTCATGGCTGTGGTTTGGTGTAGTTGTGATAGATAGAGCGCGGGATATTAGAAGTAAGCCAAATTTTAGCTCACGGCAAACTATAAGCATGATCCATTTATTGTAGATATATACTCCACGAGTTGGAGTTTTAATAATTTTTGAACTTTATTACTTCCTCCATTCCAAATTAAAAGACTTTTTGCGAACCGAGCATAGCTCAGCTGGTTGGATTCTTACGTGTACGTGCGTGTGTTCACAGGATGATTTGCGCTCATGTATATGAGCGTCTGCGTCTGTAGTTGGGTCTCGAAAAACAAGATTTTGGCTTTTCTAGAAAGATAACTTTGGTTATGCACTCCAATGCTCCACGTGTTGCTGGATCTACGTGTGACTTGTATGAATCCACGTGTCCCTTCACTGATTCGTCAGGCGACGACCATCAGGGTGGATCGAAGATGAAGTTAGGGTTCTGAGGAGCGTGTGGCCACAAGATTTTTATATTTAAACATTTATTCCATGGTAATCCAACTAATAATTACAATAATAACTAAAATTTGGTCAGACCATTATGCAAAGTGACACAACATATTTTGGGTCTATAAGCATAGCATAATACTTTTAGGCAATTGTAATAAACTGGGACTATACATTCTTCACAGATAGAAACATCTCTCACCTGGTCCTATAACTATGTGTAAGATATATCCATTTATGAACAATGCACAATACTATTTTTCTAAAATCATTTGAAATTTGTATGCAATGATTATACACCAAAATAATATTGTCATGCATGTTTATAGATTTTCCTAACCAAGTTTAGATATTATTACATTTATTCTATGTTAATCCAATGAATAATTGTTAAATAATAACTCAATTTGGTTAGATAATTCTGTAAATTGACACAACACTATATTTTGGGTCCATAGGCATTCCATAATAATTTTAGACAATTTCAATAAAGTAGGACTAGACATCCTACATATAGTAATATCCCTCACCTAGTCATATAACTATGTGTGGGATGTCTATTTGTGAACAATGAGTAGTATTGCTTTGCTAAAATCATTTGAAACTTTTATTCAAAGATTATACATCAAAATCATGTTATCACGCAAGTTTATAGATTTTTCTAACCAAGTCTAGATATTATTACATTAATTTTATGGTAATTCAGCGGATAATTGCAATAATAACTAAATTTGGTCAGATAATTCTGCAAACTGACCATAAATAAATTCAAATGAAAAGTTGTCAACTACAACATCGAGATCTACAACTTTGGTTTTAGTCATTTCCCTATACGAGTTCGTTTGAATAATTCAAAATTTTGAATTTCAAATTATGAGAATTTCAAACAAAATTTTAGGAGGGTAATGATTTCAAATGCAAAAGTCATCAACTACAAATTTTTAGAACTCATCTAGATCTCAACTTTTGTTTTGGTTATTTTTCATTCGAGTTTGTATGAACAATTTAAAATTTGAGTTTCAAAATATGATAAGCTCTCATTCTCCATTCACTTGAGAAATAAAATGACGAATAACATTAATAAACATGCAAGTGGTCTGGTGGTAGCGGTGCTGTTGGTGATTGGTGAGGTTGCAGGTTCAAATTTTGGTGGTTGTCCTTTTTTATTTTTCTTGCCATTCTTTTGCTAAATTTGAATTTTAAAATATGAGAACTTCAAATAGAATTTTGAGATAGTAAATGATTTCAAATAGTTTTTTCTTGTCATTTTTTTCCATGCCATGCTAAATTTGAATTTTAAAATATAAAATTTCAAATATAAATTTTTGATAGTAAATGATTTCAAATATAAAAGTCGTCAACAACAAGTTTTTAGAACTGATTCAAATCTACAACTTTTGTTTTAGTTCTTTCTTCGTTAGAGTTTGTTTGAAGAATTCAAAATTTGAATATCAAAATATGATGAGCTCTCATTCTCCATTCACTTGAGAAATAAAATGACCAATAAACACCGATAACCACATAAGTGGTCTAGTGGTAGTGGTGGTGTTAGAGATTATTAAGGTTACAAGTTCGAATATTGGTGGTCATCTTTTTTTTTGTTTTTCATGTCATTTTTTCCACGTCATGCTAAATTTGAATTGTAAAATACGAAAACTTCAAATAAAATTTTAGAACAGTAAATGATTTCTAATAGATTTTTTGTCATTTTTTCTATGCCCTGGTAATTTGAATTTTGAAATATGAAAACTTCAAATAGAATTTTGGGACCGCAAATGATTTCAAATAGATTGTTCTTGTCATTTTTTCCATGCCATGCTAAATTTGAATTTTAAAATATAAAAACTTCAAATAGAATTTTTTGGACAGTAAATGATTTCAAATAGATTTTTCTTGTCATTTTCTCCACGCCATGCTAAATTTGAATTTTGAAATATAAAAACTTCAAATATAATTTTGTCATAGTAAAGATTTTAAATGAAAAAGTCGTCAACTACAGTTTTTAGAACTAATTCAAATCAACAACTTTTGTTTTAGTTGTTTCTTCATTCGAGTTTGTTTGAAGAATTCAAAATTTGAATTTCAAAATATGATGGGCTGTCATTCTCCATTCACTTGAGAAATAAAATGACCAATAAATATCAACAAATACACAAGTGGTCTAGTGGTAGTGGTGGCGTTGGAGATTATTGAGGTTGTAGGTTCAAATCTTGGTGGTCTTTTCTTGTCATTTTTTTACGCCATGCTAAATTTGAATTTTAAAATATGAAACCTCAAATAGAATTTTGGGACAGTAAATTATTCCAAATAGATTTTTCTTGTCATTTTTTGCACGCCCTGCTAAATTTGAATTTTGAAATATGAAAACTTAAAATAGAATTTTGGGACAACAAATGATTTCAGATATAGATTGTTCTTGTAATTTTTTCCACGTCATGCTAAATTTGAATTTTTAAAATATGAGAACTTCAAATAGAATTTTCGGACAGTAAATGATTTCAAATAGATTTTTCTTGTCATTTTTCCTCGCCATGCTAAATTTGGATTTTGTAATATAAAAAACTTCAAATATAATTTTGTGATAGTAATGATTTTAAATGGAAAAGTCGCCAACTACAAGTTTTTAGAACTGATTCAAATCAACAACTTTTATTTTGGTCATTTTTCCATCAGTCTTTGTTTGAATAACGAAAAAGTCATCAACAACAAAGTTATAGGACTCATCAAGATCTACAACTTGTCTTTTGGTTATTTTCCATTCGAATTTGTTTAAACAATTCAAAATTTATATCTTGATGGCTCAAGTCGTGGTTTCTATAACAAATAAAATAAAATGCTAGATCTTTCACAAACATATAAGTGGTTTAGTGGTAGCGAGGGTGTTGCTGTCTTCCTTGGGTTGGTGGTGAGGTTGAAGGTTCAAATGGTTTAGTGGTAGCGAGGGTGTTGCTGTCTTCAGGTTGAAGGTTCAAATCTTGGTGGCACCCAATTTTTTTTTCTGATCATTTTTCACACCATGCTAAAGATTAGTAGCACTTGAACCGCAACATTATTTTGTGTTACTATAGGTCATATATTTGTTACACCTTTTATATGTTTCATTCATGTGTTATAATATAGTACACTTTTATAACATTTCGCTTGTAACACTAATTTTGTGTTACTATAATTACTGTCAGTAACACATCTTTATAAAAAACGTGTTTTGTGTTACAACCCAAGTCTGTAACACATTGTTTTGTGTTACCGTAAAATTTCATAGAAACACATCGATGAATGTGTTACAAGAAAGTGTAACAATATCCTTGTTTTGTAGTAGTGTCTGTCCCTAGGACCTATCGGTCCCCTTTCTTTTGATGCATGAGACCACCACTAATGTCCCAGCTTCGGCTGTGTTTAGGTCGACCTCCTTCGGCGCTCGATAGAAGCGCGTTGTATGTTTCTTTAAACTCTTCTCCTTAATACAATGATACGTAAATCTTTTGCGTATTCGAGAAAAAAAACCACTAATGTCCCCAAGGTCTTCTGCTCGTGGATAATTTCGGCATAATCGAGACCCATGAGACCACGGGTGTGGTTGCTTGTTTATTTCGTCTATGGTAAAAAGGTGGCGGCAGTTGTAAGTTGTTGGGTGCTTATCGTACCATGCACATGCAAGTATATGCAACGACGAATGCAGCCGCTTGAGAGAAAGTGACATCAGCTGTGTCTTAATTTCCCGGCCACGGTGATTTTTCTACGCACGGAATGCTCAAACCACCAATTTCATTCTACTATGAGATTCGATCTTCCGCCCCCCGAAAGTCTGATCTTGATTGCCAAACTGAGAGTACACACAACACCCTTTCGCAACGCTTGAAATCCAGAAACGAGTACACACCCAAGTACAGGTCACGTGGAGCTAGCTACCGGCAAATCACCTGTCAAGATTCCCGGACACTGCTCTGTGCACTACTCCTCTGGTTTGACCTGTCCCGGCCCGAGCAACGGTGCACCCACCACCACGGCGCCGTGATCGCTGAAAAAGAAACGGCGCACGAGGAGGAGCCCGCTGCGCGCTGCTGAAGTGTCGCGGACTAGCAGCTCGTTCGCTGGGCTGGGGCTGGCTGGCCAGCCCCCTCCCATGAGCACTGTAGTAGCAAACCAGCCAGCAATACCACTCTCTCACGTAAACGAACCAGCCAACCGAACAAGCCGTAGCTCGCGAGGCCCCAGCCGGGCGGGTGTCCGTTTGCCGTCGGCTCCAGCCAAAGCCGAAGGACAAACAAACGAACTATTCCGTCCGCGGGCGGCGCGAATCGAACCACCCCAACGTAAAAGGAAAAGGCAGAAGAAAAAAGGTCAGCATCCCGACTCCACGAACCTGAACGGAGGCACCACCTCTCCCCAGGGCCACACGTCAGACACGGCAATCCGTTTCAGCCGTCAAGGAAGAAGACTACTCGTCCAACAAAACCTACTAAAGTAAAGTTAACCGACCAGGTTCCAACGGTCCCGCACCGCACCTGTATCATTCTGTTGGGCCCGCCCGGTGGGCCGGGAATAGAAGCCACGCGTCGGCGCCGCACGTGGACCAAGCGCCGAGGCCCGCCTGGCTGGCGGCCGCTTATAAGCTGCCCAGTCTCACCGGCTTGTTTTTTTCAACCTGCCCCCTCCCTCCCTCCCTCCCTGGCTCCCTCCTCGAGCTCGGCACACAAGGACACACAACAAAAACGCGCAGGTGAGGGAATCCCTCCCATCCCATCCCATTCCAATTCATTTCCTCCGCTCGCGGCTCGCCTCCGACCGACCCCCAAAGCGGCGCTCCTGCTTTTCGGCCTTTGCGCCATCCGCCCACAAGCGATTCGGATTCTCCCGTAGCATTCCAGGTGCGCGCGCGTGCGATCCCTAAGCTATTCCTCTGTTTTTAATCTCTCTCTCTTATGGGGTTTCGAATCCTGGTTTATGCGGTAATTGCGAGCGGGGGAGTTTTGCGCACTTCTGCAAAACTTCTTTCTTTCCCCTGTTGTTGTTTAAAGTCCAGAATAGCTCTGCAGATTGGAGTGCTTCTGATCGGCCTGTGAGGCTGGGGGTTTCCGCTGCGTTCTTCTACAACGATTTGATTCTAGCTGAGTGGCGTGGCATGCATTTTTTTTTCGCTTGTTGTAGTGTTCCAAGCTCCACAATCTCGTCACGGTTTGTTTCGGATTCCTACTGTTGGTGTCGGTTCTGTTTCTCTACCTGTGGTGTGTCATCTAGTTTGATCAGTTTTTAGTTTCTAGGTTGCCATGATCAGTGAGTGCATCTAGGTCTGATTACTGAATTTAACTTGATTGATTGGTGACTTCAGTTTGGGCGCTTTGAATGATTTCAAATTACTCGGGCCTTATTTCAAAAGAAATGATTCGTGGTCATTTATGGCTACTTTTTTTCTACAAAAGGCAATCAAAATAATGGCTACCTGTTTTGGATTGTTCTAGGATGCTGGCAGGTGAGGTGATTTATTGGCAAATTAGCAACAACAGTAATTCATCTTTACGTAATTGGTAGGAGTAGTAAGCCTTATGTCAGACTGATAGCGACTGGCATCTGTTTCCACGCACTTGAGAAGGGATGGACGTCATGAGCAAGAATCTTTCTAAAGCAGCTAACCATCAACCTCTTTCAGCTTCACCTGGTTTTGGTTATGATCCCATTTGAAGCCGTTTCACTTACTTGGAATAGAATGGAATCACACCCTTTGCCAAAAATGCTGTACTGCATTTGCCTTTTGCCAGTGAAAGAACATAAGCGTCAGAGCTTCAGAGCACACATTAGAATGTCTAGCCTTACAGTGTTTAACCATCTAAGTAACATATCATTAATATTGCAGGTTGCAGACTTAAATGGAGAACAACGTTGAGAAAAATAACATGTTGAAAGAGTTCTATATCCCAACTTATATTTTCGTACCGGAGTCTCCAGTGGAGCATGCATCTCAGATACCTACTTGTCCAGTGGTTGTTTTTATCAACACCAAAAGTGGAGGTCAACTGGGACGTGAGTTAATTGTCACATACCGTAAGCTTCTCAACCATGCCCAGGTAGATATTGTCTATTTTTTGCAGATATACTTGTTTGGTACCACATTGATCTTGCATTTTTTACTGCAGTAAATGAAATTATGGTTTTGTGGCTAGGCCTAACCATGTAATTATGTAAAATTCAGGTATTTGATCTGCTTGATGAAGCTCCAGACAAGGTCTTGCTCAGACTATACAGCAACCTGGAAAGGCTCAAGCATGGTGGTGACACTCTTGCTTCTGAAGTCTATAGGAGACTAAGGCTAATAGTGAGTGCAATCTGGCAATTTCATATTCGATCCAAGATCTCCTGCTAATATTTTTACCAATATTTTGTATGTTTGTTTATTTGAATAGTCCTAACATGCGTCTATTTTATCATGGAAATCCAATCAGGTTGCTGGAGGTGATGGAACGGCAGGTTGGTTGCTTGGAGTTGTATCTGATCTTAAGTTAGTACGTCCACCTCCTGTTGCTACAGTTCCACTGGGAACTGGAAATAACTTGCCATATTCTTTTGGATGGGTGAGTTTAAAAATCAAAACAATCCTTTTCTTCCTATTAGACAATCTTTACTGCAGTACTTGCATAGATCTGCTTTAAGCCTTTGATATATACTTGATGATAAGATCTTTAATGCATTCAGCCTTATGCAAAGGCGAAATATTTTGTAGTCCTTTTCTCCTTACATTGCAATTTTTTTAACTTTAGTAGCTTTTCTGGTTAAGTCTAGAGAATTTTGGGTAGTAAACTCCTCTTTACATTGCCTTTTGTGGAGCTAGCTTTCGTGTTAGGCTGTTAGCTGCTAAGGAACACTTTATGTGACTGGCGGCCCATAATATCAAACAATTAATATGCAGGGAAAGAAAAATCCTGGAACAGATCATGATTCGGTCATATCATTTCTTCAATTAGTAAGGGAATCAAGAGAGATGAACATTGACAGGTGGGTTTGCTTTTTACAGCCTTCACTATCTTTCTGTATGAAATCTTCATATGGTATGTGGGTCTTGACTAATATTGGAATCATTACAAGAATTCAGCTGGCACATTGTCATGAGAATGGAGGGCCCAAAAGATTCTCCTTGTGATCCAATCGCACCTCCTGACTTGCCTCATTCTTTGCATGCATTTCGCCGTGTGCCCAAGACAGATCCACAAGATATGGTAACAATGCTGGACATTACCATTTCTTTTCCTTAGTGTTAGCATAGTTACTGCATTTATCTACCTTTGCCTTTCTTTTTGGACATGGCTGTTGTTTCCCGCTTTCTCCTTCGTAAGAATATGATCCATCAGCTTTGCTATATTTGAATTACATGTTGATATATATTACTCTCTCCGTTCCAAGTTGTAAGTCATTTTAGCTTTCTCCTAAGTCAAACTTCTTTAACTTTGATGAACAACAACAACAACAACAACAAAGCATTTAAGTCCCAAACAAGTTGGGGTAAGCTAGAGTTGAAACCCAGCAGAAGCAATCAAGGTTCAGGCACGTGAATAGCTGTCTTCCAAGCACTCCTATCTAAGGCTAAGTCTTTGGGTATATTCCATCCTTTCAAGTCTCCTTTTATTGCCTCTACCCAAGTCAACTTCGGTCTTCCTCTGCCTCTCTTCACGTTACTATCCTGGCTTAGGATTCCACTACGCACCGGTGCCTCTGGAGGTCTCCGTTGGACATGTCCAAACCATCTCAACCGGTGTTGGATAAGCTTTTCTTCAATTGGTGCTACCCCTAATCTATCACGTATATCATCGTTCCGAACTCGATCCCTTCTTGTATGACCGCAAATCCAACGCAACATACGCATTTCCGCGACACTTATCTGTTGAACATGTCGTCTTTTCGTAGGCCAACATTCTGCAACATACAACATAGCAGGTCTAATCGTCGTCCTATAAAACTTGCCTTTTAGCTTCTGTGGTACCCTTTTATCACATAGGACACTAGATGCTTGCCGCCACTTTATCCACCCTGCTTTGATTCTATGGCTAACATCTTCATCAATATCCCCGTCTCTCTGTAGCATTGATCATAAATATCGAAAGGTATCCTTCCTAGGCACTATTTGACCTTCCAAACTAATATCTTCCTCCTCCCGAATAGTAGTGCCGAAGTCACATCTCATATACTCAGTTTTAGTTCTACTGAGTCTAAAACCTTTGGACTCCAAAGTCTCCCGCCATAACTCCAGTTTCTGATTCGCTCCTGTTCGGCTTTCATCAACTAGCACTACATCGTCCGCGAAAGGCATACACCAAGGGATGTCCCCTTGTATGTCCCTTGTGACCTCATCCATCACTAAGGCAAACAAATAAGGGCTCAAAGCTGACCCTTGATGTAGTCCTATCCTAATCGGGAAGTCATCCGTGTTATAGAAAAATGTACAAACATCTACAACATCAAACTAGATTCATTAGATAAACTATTAAATATTTTGATAGTGTATTTATCTGATATTGTAGATGCTAATATATTTTTCTATACACTTGGCCAAAGTTAGACAAGTTTGACTTAGGACATATCTAAAACGACTTACAATTTGGAACGGAGGGAGTAGATAATATCTTGAATTATAACAAAAGTGAATAGTACATATCATGCATCAAGAACAACCATTGCTCAAACACGCCTTGCTTGTAGTCTTGTGCTATTCTATATATACTCCATTACTTGAACTTCAAATATTTAGTTGGGATCTTTTCAACTTGTTGAGTAGAACATAAGGATTAATTAACCTTTTCAACTTATTGAATAGCACATAATGTATTTTGAAGTAGATACTTATTTTGTGCAATGTGTTTTTCTCTCCACTGTTTGAATTTCTTAAATGTCAGTTATCACATAAGAGAAAATTCTTGTAAAAATGATTGTGAGAAAAGTTGAACTAATTGTCAATAATATTATTTGAAAACAAACAATTTGAACTATGCTATGCTATGCCATGTTTTCTGTATAATCTTTTTATCTGCAGTGTTCCCAGGAGTATTCTTACACATTTCGCGGGGGATTTTGGAATTACTTCAGTATGGGTAAGTTCCTTGTTCCAAAAAGATGTATGCTTTAAGTTGTGGCTCAATACCTTTTGTTGATTTTTTTTTAATAAAATGGAAAGAAGAAACTTTTCTCCTTAGCTAAAATGGCAGTTTGAAAGAGATTCTTTTTCCAGTCGCAGGAATGGATGCCCAAGTGTCTTATGCGTTTCATTCTGAGAGGAAACTGCATCCAGAGAAGTTCAAGAATCAGTTGTCCAATCAGGTGAAATAAGCTGGTGTGCTTTATTTATTTTCTTAGTGCTGGTCATTCCTTATAATTGATTCTCATTTATGATTTACGTATACGTTTAGCAGTACATAAACCAATCTCTTTGCTATTCTGTACTGCAGAAAACATATTTGAAGCTGGCATGTACACAAGGATGGTTTTGTACCTCTCTGTTTCATCCAATGTCACGGTAATTCTCTTGGTGGCACTAACTTGGCTGTGGATCTGTCTTCTGTCGTGAAAAGGAATATTTGTCACAAGTTACAATTCAGAAATTTGGTATTTATTCTATTTATTTTTAAAAAAATCATGGCTTGTTGATAACATTGTAGTCGGCTCACATCACTTTTGGCATTTTTTTCACTGGCCCCAGGAACATTGCTTGCCTTGCGAAAGTGAAGATAATGAAGAAATCTGGAAAATGGGAAACCATGGAAATTCCACAAAGGTAAGCCTTCTGTGCTCTTCCTTGTCTATATCAATTACCAACTAGCCAGGTGCCAATATGTCTGATCCGATACCAAATAAATGACTACTACAGGTCAACTCAATCCGCTAATCTAGAAATTACATGTAAAATTAACATATAATGAAGCGAAGTAAGCGAAAAATACTCATATCATAAACACACATAACTCATGACTCACAGTCACAAATGTAAATCAATCTGTAGAAACTCCTCTAAAGTGATTTTGGCCAACTCTATAAAAAAGGGCAGACCCAGTGCCGGAGGCTCCCACATGAGTGGGGTCTGGGGAAGGGATAAACCGAGACAAGCCTTTTCCCCGCAAAATCTACGGAGAGGCTGCTTCGAACCCACGATCTGGTGACTCAGTGAGACAGCTCTCACCACTGCACCAGGCCTACCCTTCTATATTTTAAAGAAAGTATAAATAAACCGTGAGCATATCAAAGAGTTTTGGATGTTATGTACTCATCTTTGCGTTGATGAAACTTTGAAGTTTCACTTATAGCATATAGACAATATTGAAGCATACAATCCTCATGTTTTCCTTCTGAACCATCTTTCTAGTTAGCACACATCATAGTGGAAGCACTAGGTGCTTATATTATTTTCAGATGTTTGTGACATGATGTCAGACTAATGCTTCAAAATTGGGTATATATAATGTTCTTACCAAGTTTCTTACACCAATGCAGTATTCGGTCCATTGTTTGTCTCAATTTGCCCAGCTTCTCTGGTGGACTAAACCCTTGGGGAACACCAAGTAAGAGGAAGCAAAGAAAAGTGAGTTTAAGCTTATGCTAATGATATTCCTTGTACACTACCTTTTTTATACTATTGAACTCGATTTATTCCACAAAGGAAAATTATGTTTAGGAGGGTATTTTTAAATTTCCTATTTGATTCTCTCATGTGAATTATACTATTGCAGAGAGACTTGGTAATGCCTCCACTTGTGGATGATGGTCTTCTGGAGATTGTGGGTTTCAAAGATGCTTGGCATGGCCTTGTCTTGCTATCTCCAAAAGGCCATGGAACTCGCCTTGCTCAGGTTTGCAACTGCATACTGGATCATTACTTGCTGTATTTTCCCCCATCCACTCCCCACATGCCACATGCATTACTATCAGTGGATAGATGGATCTAAGTAATACTAGTTAGGGCCAGGCCCAATTCAAATGCAATTTCAACTAGGCAAGCAGAAGGATTAAACAATTTAAAGCCCAGTCAAAATAAAACCACTCTGCTTCCGGAGATTCGACCTTCAATTCAAAGAAAACTAGTTCGTGAGCAATAAAATTCTTTTGTCTTTTCATGGTCAGGCTCACCGTGTTCGATTCGAGTTCCTCAGAGGCGCAACTGATCATGCTTACATGAGAATGGATGGGGAGCCCTGGAAGCAGCCTCTTCCCAAGGATGATGGCAAAGTCGTGGTAGAGATCTCCCATGCTGGGCAGGTGAAGATGCTCGCGACCAAAGACTGCATAGCGAAAGGCATCCATGAATCGTGCCCAGCTATTTCAACGGTCCATCCAGAGTCCAGCTCCAGCGACGACATGAACGATGACTTCGAGGAGGAGCGAAGGAACTTTGGTGCTGCCTTGTCTTTTAGATACTTGGGTGACGTGAACAAACAATAAGATTGAGCCTTGTACAGTTTGCTTGCATAGGACGTAGCGAAGTAGTTTGAGGCACTAACTTTTGTAAGATTGTAACTTGCCGATGTAAGATAACTTTTGCTGACAATACAACGGATTCTGGTGTGACTGTTTGTACCATCAGTATTTTTCAATACAGATTTTCTTCGGCAACTCATTGCCTGAGAAATGTTGTACAATCAATTCAATCTATATAAAGTTTCAGATATTGATTGTTTGATGGGCAAAGTTAACAACGTTTAACTTAGGACAAATTGAGATGGACTTGTATTACGATAGGAGGAAGTAATAATATACAATGGTTTGACTATTTTCTAAAGAATGTAAATGAAAGTGAATTTTCATTCCACTGGTGCACTAGACAAATCTCTAGCCACCAAGTTCTGTACAAACCCTACAAATACAACCCATCTCGAGCCCATTCCATGCTTGACCAAGTCATGCGCCACTTGTCACTCTTCCTGGGACAGTACTGAAAACTTCATCAAAGCCGGTGTACATCCAGAAGGACCAGAACCCAGCTTATCTGAAAATTACGCCACTTGATAACCATGCCCCCAACAACTCCTAGATCAGACATTTGATTCTGACTTTCTGAGCATCTAAGCAATGACATTTCTTCAGCTCAGCATCTCATGCAATTCAATGGATTTACCAACCAATTTAAGTGCTGCGCTGATATGCAAGGATAAAAGTTTACTGCATACCTGAATGACCTAACCTACAGAAAAGGTTCTTGGACTTCACGATTTCATTGGGTTTGTTTCATCTTGAATCGTTGATTAGTATCGCACTTCTCACATCTCCACCAAAGTCGATAATCAGCCATCGAAAGTTCGAAACATAGAATAATGTTAGAATCTGATACCAGAATTGACTATTCAGGATGTGCTAGATTATGAGGGTTCAGGAGGCCTAAAATATAATGGCATAAACCTACAACAACCAAAAGGAAGCTAAAAAGCTTACAGCATACAAATTCTGTTTATAAAGTAAAAAAGGGCATCCAGATGATATTATATTCTAAATTATAGTATTCTTAGACAAGCCAATTTTAAGAGACAGAAACCTGGGCAAAAACAAGATTCAGTGAGGAATGTTATATCTCCATTCTTCAATGAACAGAAAAGCATTCAGTGAGGAATGTTATATCTGCATTCTTCAATGAACAGAAAAGCAACCGCACACATGTCCATTGCTCATGAAAGGGAAACCCAAAATCATTGTAAGCACAATGCTTGTAGTTTAACAAGTCATTGTATTAGGGAAACTCAAAAGTGTCAGCTGCGACAGTATGAAATCTATGAGAACCAAGCTTTTTTTCTTGTGCTTTACTCGAGATTCGTCTCTTGGTCTCATTGGTCTTGACTCTTCTAAATGAGGTTCCTGAACAAGATTATTGTTGTTATTAAGATTTCTACACCCTAAGCCTATTCACATACAAAATGCTTTTAGCAATATATACATCTACACCAATAAGAGTAAGCTAAAACGGGAAGCTTTACATTCCCCTTGGCAAAAGTATGATAAATACATGTAAGCAGAAACTCACATTGTCAAGATTCCTTCATACGAGGTTATGGGCCCTCAAACAACCATCTACATGAAGCACTGCAGCTTGAAGGACACGAGGCTATCAATCCACTCACTGTGAATAATGAATAAGCACTTAATGCCAGGATTCATCATGACTCAAAGGGTATGCACAGTTTGGTTTTCAACCTTAGTGTTACTCTTCTATTAAGTTCTTGCTAACAACAACTCTTGAACACAGCACGTTCAGTAGAACTTGGGCCTCCTTCAACAAACCCTCATGAGCAAGGCCTTCAATAAGTATAATGTAGGTTGATTCATTGGGCATGCATCCGTTGGATACCATATAGGCAAAAAAGTCGATAGCATTATCTATTTCACATCTTTTACAGAGCCCAAGTAGTATCTTGTTATACACCACAGCTTTGGGTCTCATTCCAATATCTTGCACTACGTGAAACATTTGAATGGCCTCTTCAACTCTATCTTCTTTTGAGAGGATACCAATGATTGAAGAAAATGTAATGACATCTGGCGATACTCCCTTGCTGACCAAGCCATGCAACAACTCCAGGGCATCTTCTGAACTGCAATCCTTGGTAATCCCATCAAGTAATCCATCAAATAATGTATTATACGTGATCAGGTTAGGGGTGCAACCATGTTCCATCATTTGCTCAACGAGTTCAATTGCTTCCTCAATAAATCCTTTTTTGGCAGAAGAAACTCACAAGTACATTGAAAGTCACTACGTTTGGAGGGCAATCCCTACGAAGCATTTCAGCTACGAGCTCTGCAGCATCATCTAACCGTTCAGCGTTGCACAAGCCTGTCAGCAAAGTAGTGTATGTGATGGTATTGGGTTTGCAGGGCATGCTGCGAAACAGTTCTAGGCACTGTCAATATGGCCTTGCACACAGAATCCATTGACAAGAGCATTGTATGTGACAACACCCACCGTACAGCCATGCTCAGACATTTGCTCAATAAGCATAATAGCTTGCTCGATCAACCCCTTTTGGCACAAGACGCAGATAAATGTATTGAATGTTAACTCGTTGGGGGGGCAATTATTCCGGACCATCTCTTTCAAAAGTTCCTTGGCATCATCCCCTCGTTCGCCACGACACAAGCCCTTTAGGACCGTGGTATAGCTAATGGTATCTGGATTGCACCCATAGGAACCCATGTCGCAAGTTTTTTCAATAACGATTGTTGCCTGCAAAGTATCAACTCCTACTACATTACTCTGATCCCCAAAGTTGAAAATGCCAGATATGTCAATGATTACAGACCCATCTCCCTGTTGAATTCTTCAGTCAAGCTATTAACAAAGCTGTTGGCAGAAATATTGCAGTCTTCAATTATCCCATTGATTCATAGGAATCAATATGGGTTTATAAAATCAAGGACAATTTAGGACTGCCTTGTATGGGCATTTGAGTACATCCACTTTTGTCATATGTCTAAGAAAGAAGTGGTCATTTTAAAATTAGACTTTGAGAAAGCCTTTGATAAAATAGAGCATTAGGCTATGATTTCAATCCTGGAAGCGCATGGGTTTGGACAAAGATGGATTTCTTGGATGAAAGCTATTTTTAGTTCTGGCACTTCCTCAGTTCTCTTAAATGGTGTCCCAGGCAAGAAGTTTCACTGCAGAAGGGGAGTTAGACAAGGAGATCCCCTATCTCCACTTCTTTTTGTAATGGCTGCAGATTTTTTGCAAGTGCTAATCAATAAAGCCAAAAACATGGGGTTGCTCAAGTTGCCTATTCCAATGCAGTCAGATTCCAGCTTTCCCATTGTACAATATGCAGACGACACTCTAATCATCATGGAAGGTGACCCCAGGCAACTCTTTTTTCTCAAAACTGTTCTACAGAACTTCACTGCTTCAACAGGCCTGAAGGTTAACTACAACAAATCAATGATGTTTCCCATCAACATCTCTGAGGAAAAGTTAGACCTACTGGCTAGAACCTTTAGTTGTTCTAAAGGGTCCCTGCCCTTTACTTATCTAGGTTTGCCTTTGGGAACAACCAAGCCTAAGGTCATAGATTTTCTGCCCCAGGTGAATAAGTGTGAGAGAAGACTTGGAGGGGTCTCCTCCATGTTAAATCAAGCTGGTAGACTTCAGATCACTAATGCAGTCTTCTCTTCTTTGCCAACTTACTACATGTGTACACTAGAGCTCCCCAAAGCTGTGATCAAGCAGATAGATAAGTTCAGGAAAAATTGTTAATGGAGAGAGACTAATCTAAATGGGGGAAGTCGTCCCAAAGCTGCCTGGGAAATGGTATGCAATTCAAAGGAAGGAGGAGGCTCCAAATCATTAACTTAGAACTTCAAAATCAGGCACTGTTAATGAAAAATCTGAACAAGTTTTTTAACAGAAAGGATATAACTTGGGTGAATCTGGTGTGGGAAAAACATTACAGGAATGGCAGATTACCAGGTACAGTGAAGAAGGGGTCTTTCTGGTGGAGGATGTGCGAGGTCGGCGAGGAGTAGACCGGCATCCCGGAAGATGGGAACCCCGGAATCGGCGAGGGCGAGCGCGGGAAATTGATCTGATGGATCGGCACTCCCATGGGCGGCGGTGCCGCCGGCCGGGGCTCCTGCGGCGCCAGGGCAGTCAGCTGCAGGGACGGCGAGACAGAGGCGGACAAGTCCCCCGGCGTTAGCTCCGTGATCACGGGCTGGGAGTGCGGCACGCCACCATAGCCGGGCAAACCGAATTGTGGAAAAGGCGGCCGGCCATCAATGGCGGACAAGCGAGCGCCTTGATCAGCCAGGTGGTTGTTGATGGCGGACATCTGCAGCTGCATGCTGGCGAGGATCTCCATGATCGAGGCGAGCGTGGGTGGGCCGGAGGGTGGGGTAGTGTTGGCGGGCGTGCCGGTGATGTTCACCAAGACGCCCGTCGTCGAAACGTGGGAGGTGGCGGGTGGGATCAGCGGCGCCTGGGCGTTGGTGGTGGTGTCCATGATCGGCAAGGTCTCTGATACCAGGTTGGTATGACGCCGGTCCTTGCTTCTCAGGGCGTATGGAGGGGAATGAGGGGTGCGAGGTCTCTGGAGCTTGCGTCGAGTTGGAGCCATGGTTGGCGGCTAGGGTTTATGCGGGAAGGAGAGACGAAGGCGCCAGGCGCCCAAGGATGTCAAGGATGACACAATCCCAGGCTAGTCCTTATTCATCTCAAAGTTTGATACTTATACATTGAGGACTCTAACAACTTGTGCTAACAAATAGGAAACTTAATAATTAGTTGACTCTTTCCTAACCAACCCAAATCTTCTATGACTCAAAATAGACCGACCCTGGCGATGCCAGCGTGGTGACCGCGCACTGGCTGGTTCAGCCACTTTGCCGCCTGTCCCTGCGCTCATATGTGGTGCCGACCATAACATCGGTTGGTATGGTGCTTAGCCTTGCTGCGTAGGGCGTATGGAGGTGAGTGGAGAGGATGGGGGTGCTGGCGCTGGCGGTGGCGTGGAGCCATGTTGGCGCTAGGGCAACCCGTGAGAGGAGGATGGATAGGGGGACGCTGGGCGCCCAAGGGTGTCAAGATGACACAATCCCAGGCTAATCTCATTAAGTTGCAATGTTTGACTCTTATACAAACTGACCCAACAACCTGACGCTAGAATTAAGGAAACGTCTAACCAAATCAAATCTAAACAAACTGATAGCTGACCAAGTCTGGAACCTTGGCCCCTGGCCGGAGGTGCCCGTGCTCAGGCACGTTGCTCCTTGGCTCGGCGTTCATACGTCTTGCCGACCATAACATATCTCCCCCCTCGGGAAATAGCTCGTCCTTGAGCTGGAAGGAGGGATGGGCTTCGCGAAACGCCGGGACTGGCTCCCAAGTTGCTTCGGACACCGGCATGCCCGCCCATTCGACGAGGACGTGCCACATGCCGCGGTGAAGTTCTGAGCGTAGGACACGTTCCGGCCGCTGCAGCGGTCGACCGTGGCGTAGAGGAGGCAGGGCCGGCGCACTGGAGGGCAGCGTACCCCGGAATGGCTTCAGGACGCCGACATGGAAGACGTCATGGATGCGCGCGCCCTCGGGAAGCTGAAGACGGTAGGCCACCTCACCGATGCGGCCGGTCACCTAGAACGGCTCGACGTACTTGGGCGCCAGCTTGCCCCGGCCGCCAGGTACCAGATTTTTTGTGTGGCGGTGGAGCATCCGAAGGAGCACCCAATCGCCGACGGCGAACTCGAGCTCGCGGTGGTTAGCGTCGTAGAACCGGCGGGCGTGCTCTTGAGCTTGGAGAAGACGAGCACGCACTTCCTGAAGGAACTCCTCCCGGTTGGCGAACAGGGTGTCCACCGCCTCCGTGCGCGCCTGCCCCGAGGCATAGGGCAGCAAGTCCGGGGGGTGGCCGACCGTACACCACCTAGAACGGGGAGGTCTAGAGCGCCGTGTGGTAGGCTGAGTTGTAGGAAAACTTGGGCCATGGGAGCCAATCCAGCCAGTCATGCGGGTGATCACCTGTCAAACATCGAAGATACATTGTAATTGTCTTGTTGACAGCTTCGGACTGGCCATCTGTCTGCGGGTGGAACGCAGAACTCATGCGGAGCTTGACGCCAGCATGACGGAAGAGGTCACGCCACACATGACCCGTGAACACCGGATCACGGTCGCTGACGATGGACTCCGGGAAGCCGTGTAATCGAACGATGTCCTAGAAGAAGGCGCGGGCCACCGACAAGGCTGTGTACGGGTGGCCGAGTGGAATAAAATGAGCGTACTTTGAGAACCTATCCACCACCGTGAGCAGGACACTCTTGCCATGGACCTTGGGCAGGGCTTCTATGAAGTCAAGGGAGATGTCCGCCCACACACGTGACGGCACTAGCAGGGGCTGCAGTAACTCGGCCGGGTGTAGCATCTCCGTCTTGTTCCGCTGGCACACCGCGCAGGACTGCACGAAGTCACCGACGACTCGGCGGTCGTGCTCCACGAAGAACTCCATGCGGAGGCAGAGCAGCATCTTTTGGATGCCCTCGTGGCCCCCGTGTGGGCAAGCTGGAGGACGTCGTCGAGGATCGGAGATTAGCTGGGCACGAAGACGCGCCCCTTGTGCAGCAGCAGCCCCTCATGGACGCCCCAGAAGTCACCGTGGTCTCCGGCGGCCACGGCGTCGCGACGAGCATGTAGGGCGGGGTCGGTGTCCACCTCCTGGCGCAAATCACTGAAGAGCCTAAAGGTAGGCACTGAGACGGCCGAGAAACAGGCCAAAGGCGCCCTAGAAAGGATGGACAGCAGCGGCGCCTCGCTGTCCCGCCTGGATAGAGCGTCAGCGACGACGTTGGAGCGGTCAGGACGAAACTCCACCCTAAAATCATACCCGAACAACTTGCTAATCCAGTGATGTTGTGGAATTGTAGATAGTCGCTGGTCCAGCATGAACTTGAGGGCATAGTGGTCCGTCCTTACGACGAACACCCTCCCCCAAAGGTAGGGCCTCCAATGGCGCACCGCCTGAACAAGCCCGATCAACTCGCGCTCATACGCCGCCACTTTGAGGTGGCGTGCGGTGAACGGCCGGCTGAAGAAGGCTATGGGCGCGCCATCTTGATGCAGCATGGCTCCGAAGCCTAATCCAAAGGCGTCGCAGTCCACGACGAATGTGGCGGCGAAGTTCGGAAGGTGCAGGACTGGAGCGACGGTGAGGGCAGCCTTGAGGGTGGAGAAGGCGGTCTTAGCTACGTCCGACCACTGGAACGCGTCCTTGTGAAGCAGCTGCGTCAGCGGCACGGCGATAATCCCGTAGTCTTTGATGAACCACCGGTAATACCTGGCTAGCCCGAGGAAGCCGCGTAGGCCGTGCGCGGCGCGAGGGCACGGCCAGGACTACACAGCTGCCACCTTGGCCGTGTCCATAGCCACCCCCTCCCCAGTGATGACATGCCCGAGGTAGTGGACCGCCGAGGTGGCGAATGTGCACTTCGACCGTTTGAGGTGGAGCCGGTGCGCACGGAGGACGTCGAGGACCGTGCGTAGGTGTCGGAGATGCTCCATCCAGGAGGCGCTGTAGATCAGGATGTCATCGAAGAAGACGAGGATGCAGCGGTGGAGAAACGGCTCCCGACTACATCGTGGAGACCTCCAAACGCCCTACGCAGCAAGGCTAAGTGCCATACCAGCCTGGTATCAGCTCCATCACTACCCATGGATTCCGCCGCTCCCACCACTGCTCCATCATCATCGATCCCACCCGCATCCACCACCAGCCCCACGTCGGGCGTGTCGCTGCCCCTGGTGAACACGACGCTACCCGCGCCGCCGCCCACCCTGGCCTCGATCGCTGAGATGTTGGCCAGCATGTAACTTTAGATGACCGCCATGAACAACCACCTGGCAGATCAGGGAGCGCGCCTTTTGGCCCTTGACGGCAGGCCGACGTTCCCTCACTTCGGCTTGCCAGGGTTTGGGGGCGTCCCTTGCCTGCCCGTATCCTCCTCACCGGTGATCACGAAGATTGTGGCCACCACTAAGGACTCCTCCGCCTCAGCATTAGTGGCACCATCCCTACCACTGTCCCTCCCAGTGCAACCGCATCCCCAGCAACCGGTCACGGCCCCACGGGGTTCCCAGCAGGCGCCAATGCCACCACCCGGTGGGGTGCCGATCACTCAGATCATGTTCCTGCACTCCCCGTCGCCAATTCTAGGGTTCAGGGCAGTGGCTCCTATGCCGCTCTCGGCCTCCGCTCACATGGCCCCATCGCCACCATACCCCCCGCCGCCATCGGAATCGGAGTCTGCCATTGTGCCGAAGCACCACAAGATCACTTTCGAAACGTACAATGGCCGCGATGATCCCCTGGGGTGGCTCAACAAATGCGAGCAGTTCTTCCATGGACAGTTCACTTGGGAGGTCGATAAGGTGTGGATGGCCTCATATCACCTGATAGGAGTCGCCCAGCAGTGGTACCTTGTACTAGAGACCAACATCGGCCGCCCATCGTGGCTGGATTTCCGTCGATACTGCCTGCAGCGCTTTGGCCCTGCCCTCAACACTACCACCTGGCCGACCTGGCTAGGCTGCCGTTCGGCTCTAATGTGGATGCATACATGGAGGTGTTCCAGGCCAGGGCAGCGCACGCGAGGGACCTCACCACGCTGCAGCGCGCCATGCTCTTCATAGGTGGCCTCCCTGACTACATTTGGGTGGATGTTGAGATGCACCAGCCCTAGAATCTTCAGCATGCCATGTATTTGGCTCGAGCCTTCGAACGTCGCAACACGCCATAGTGTTCGGCCCTCCCAGCCCCCAGCGGCCAGCACGCCACCAGGGGGGCGCTCCGTCGACTATGCCAGCTTCTGCGATGGGGACCACGACCAACTCCACCAAGGCATTCAAGCGGCTCACACCCGAGGAGATGGCGGAACACTGAAAGCTCGGCCTCTACTACAATTGCGATGAGCCATTCGCTCACGGGCACAAATGTTGGCCGCTAGGTACCAGATTTTTCGTGTGGCGGTGGAGCATCCGAAGGAGCACCCAATCGCCGACGGCGAACTCGAGCTCACGGTGGTTAGCGTCGTAGAACCAGCGAGCGTGCTCTTGAGCTTGGAGAAGATGAGCATGCACTTCCTGAAGGAACTGCTGCTGGTTGGCGAACAGGGTGTCCACCGCCTCCGTGCGTGCCTGCCTCGAGGCGTAGGGCAGCAAGTCTAGGGGTGGCCGACCGTACACCACCTGGAACGGGGAGGTCTGGAGCGCCGTGTGGTAGGCTGAGTTGTAGGAAAACTCAGCCCATGGGAGCCAATCCAGCCAGTCACGTGGGCGATCACCTGTCAAACACTGAAGATACATTGTAATTGTCTTGTTGGCAGCTTCAGACTGGCCATCTATCTGCGGGTGGAACACACCGATGTGATGGAAGATGTTGTGCCACACATGACCCATGAACACCGGATCACGGTCACTGACGATGGACTCCGAGAAGCCGTGTAGCCGAACGATGTCCTGGAAGAAGGCACGGGCCACCGACGAGGCTGTGTATGGGTGGCCGAGTGGAATAAAATGAGCGTACTTCGAGAACCTGTCCACCACCGTGAGCAGGACACTCTTGCCATGGACCTTGGGCAGGGCTTCTATGAAGTTGAGGGAGATGTCCGCCCACACACACAACGGCACCGGCAGGGGCTGCAGTAACCCGGCTGGGTGTAGCATCTCCGTCTTGTTCCACTGGCACACCGCGCAGGACCGCACGAAGTCGCCGACGACGCGGCGGTCATGCTCCACGAAGAACTCCGTGCTGAGGCGGAGCAGCATCTTCTGGCATCCCGTGTGGGCAAGCTAGAGGACGTCATAGAGGATCGGCGATGAGCTAGGCATGAAGACGCGCCCCTTGTGCAGCAACAGCCCCTCATGGATGCCCCAGGAGTCACCGTGGTCTCTGGCGGCCATGGCATCACGATGAGCATGTAGGGTGGGGTCGGTGTCCACCTTCCAGCACAAATCGTCAAAGAGCCTGAAGGTAGGCACTGAGACGGCTGAGAAACAGGCCGCAGGCGCCCCGGAAAGGATGGACAGCAGCGGCGCCTCGTCGTCCCGCTTGGATAGAGCGTCAGCGACGACGTTGGAGCGGCCGAAATGAAACTCCACCCTGAAATCATACCCAAACAACTTGCTAATCCAGTGATGTTGCAGAATTGTAGATAGTCGCTAGTCCAGCATGAACTTGAGGGTGTAGTGGTCCGTCCTTACGACGAACGCCCTCCCCCAAAGGTAGGGTCTCCAATGGCGCACCGCCTGAACAAGCCCGATCAACTCACGCTCATACGCCACCACTTTGAGGTGGCGTGTGGTGAGCGGCCGGCTGAAGAAGGCTATGGGCGCACCATCTTGATGCAGCACGGCTCTGAAGCCTGATCCGAAGGCATCGCAGTCCACGACGAATGTGGTGGCGAAGTCTAGAAGGTGCAGGACTGGAGCAGCGGTGAGGGCAGCCTTGAGGGTGGAGAAGGCGGTCTCAGCGGTGTCCGACCACTGGAATGCGTCCTTGCGAAGCAGCTATGTCAGCGACGTGGCGATAATCCCGTAGTCTTTGATGAACCATCGGTAATACCCTGCTAGCCCGAGGAAGCCGCGTAGGCCGCGCGCAGCGCGAGGGCGTGGCTAGGACTGCACAGCTGCCACCTTGGTCGTGTCCATAGCCACCCCCTCCCCAGTGATGACATGCCCGAGGTAGTGGACCGTCGAGGTGGCGAACGCGCACTTTGACCGTTTGAGGTGGAGCCAGTGCGCACGGAGGATGTCGAGGACCACGCGTAGGTGTCAGAGATGCTCCATCTAGGAGGCGCTGTAGATCAGGATGTCGTCGAAGAAGATGAGGACGCAGCGGCGGAGAAACGGCTTAAGGACGTAGTTCATCAGCGCCTGGAACATCGACGGTGCGTTGGACAAGCCAAAAGGCATCACCAGGAACTCAAAGTGTCTGTGGTGTGTCTAGAACGCCATCTTGTGGACATCTGCAGCAGCAACACGCACCTGATGATAGCCCGAGCGCAAATCAAGCTTAGTAAAGAACTTGGTGCCATGTAGTTCATCGAGTAGCTCCTCGACGACCGGGATAGGAAACTTGTCTTTCACCATGACCGCATTGAGGGCCCGGTAATCGACATAGAAGTGCCACGATCCATCCTACTTCTTCACCAACAGCACGGGCACGGAGAAGGGTGAGGTGCTGGCCTAGATGATCCCTTGCCGGAGCATCGCCTCGCATTGCAGCTCGAGCTCGTCTTTTTGGAGTTGGGGGTAGCAGTACGGCCGGACCGCCACTGGCTCGGTGTTGGGCTTCAGATGGATGTGGTGGTCGCACGCCCAGGCCGATGGAAGCCCCTCGGGTTCGGCGAACACGTCGTGGTAGGCGTCCAGCATCAGGTCTAGGAGGGAGCGCTCAGAGCCCTTGTCGATGCAAAGGTCTGTGGTGAACAGGGCTGTCGAGGAAACCACGGCCGGTGCGCCCACGCCGGTCCACACCACCCAGCGACCATGGAAGGAGAGCGCCATGCGCAGTGTGGCAAAGTCCCAGAGGATGGGCCCCAACGACCTCAACCACGTGAGGCTGAGGACCATGTCGTACGGCACCAAGGGGATGGAGAAACAGTCCAACGTGAACCGCTCGGTGCTGATACGTAGCTGAACACCGTGCGCGAGGCCCTAGCAGTCGACACGGTCACCATTCGCGACGATGACGTGGGCGCCCGCGCTGTCGGAGAACTAAAGGCCGGCGCTGTGTGCTGCCTCAGGGTTGATGAAGTTGTGTGTCGATCCTGAGTCCAAGAGTGTCGTGAGCTCGTGGGCGCCAATCTTGACGCGCAGCTGCATGGTGTCACGCGCCCGAATGCCCATCGCCGCGGACAAAGAGATCATCGGCTTGTCCAGGTTGAATTGGGCCTCCTCTGCCGGGTGCGACGTGTTGTCTTGCTCCTCCGACTCCTCCACGATGTAATCGAGAGCCTCCAGGTAGAACAAACGGGCACATTTGTGCCCGCGAGCGAACGGCTCGTCGCAATTGTAGTAGAGGTCGAGCTTTCGGCGTTCCGCCATCTCCTCGAGTGTGAGCCGCTTGAATGCCTTGGTGGAGTCGGCCGTGGTCCCCGTCGTGGAAGCTGGCATTGTCGACGGAGCGCCCCCCTAGTGGCATGCTGGCCGCTGGGGGGCTGGGAGGGCCGGACGCTATGGCATGTTGCGACGTTCGAAGGCTCGAGCCAAATACATGGCATGCTGAAGATTCTGGGCTGGTGCATCTCAACATCCACCCGAATGTAGTCAGGGAGGCCACCTGTGAAGAGCTTGGCACGCTGTAGCGTGGTGAGGTCCCCCATGTGCGCTGCCCTGGCCTGGAACGCCTCCATGTATGCGTCCACGTTGGAGCCGAATGGCAGCCTGGCCAGGTCAGCCAGGTGGTTAGTGTTGAGGGCGGGGCCAAAGCGCTGCAGGCAGTATCGACGGAAATCCGGCCACGATGGGTGGCCGATGTTGGTCTCCAGTACAAGGTACCACTGCTGGGCGACTCCTTTCAGGTGATATGCAGCCATCCACACCTTGTCGACCTCCCGAGTGAGCTGTCCGCGGAAGAACTGCTCTCATTTGTTGAGCCACCCTAGGGGATCGTCGCGGCCATCATACATTTCGAAAGTGATCTTGTGGTACTTCGGCACAATGGCAGACTCCGATTTCGATGGCGGCGGGGGGTACAGTGGCGATGGGGCCATGTGAGCGGAGGCCGGGAGCGGCATAGGAGCCACTGCCCCGAACCCTGGAATTGGCAACGGGGAGTGCGGGAACATGATCTAAGTGATCGGCACCCCACCAGGTGGTGGCATTGGCACCTGCTGGGAACCCCGTGGGGCCGCGACCGGTTGTTGGGGATGCGGCGGTGCCAGGAGGGACAGCGGCAGGGATGGTGCCACCAATGCCAAGGCGGAGGAGTCCTCAGTGGCAGCCGCGATCTCCGTGATCACCGGTGTGGAGGATGCGGGCAGGCAAGGGACGCCCCCAAACCCTGGCAAGCCGAAGTGAGGGAACACCGGCCTGCCGTCGAGGGCCAAAAGGCGCGCTCCCTGATCCGCCAGGTGGTTGTTCATGGTGGTCATCTGAAGTTGCATGTTGGCCAACATCTCAGCGATCGAGGCCAGGGTGGGCGGTGGCACGGGCGGCGTCGTGTTCACCAGGGGCAGCGACACGCCCGACGTGGGGCTAGTGGTGGATGCGGGTGGGATCGACGACGATGGAGCAGTGGTGGGAGCGGCGGAATCCATGGGTAGCGATGGAGCTGATACCATGTTGGTATGGCGCTTAGCCTTGCTGCGTAGGGCGTATGGAGGTGAGTGGAGAGGATAGGGGTGCTGGCGCTGGCGACGGCGTGGAGCTGTGTTGGCGCTAGGGCAACCCGTGAGAGGAGGATGGACAGGGGGACGCTGGGCGCCCAAGGGTGTCAAGATGACACAATCCCAGGCTAATCTCATTAAGTTGCAATGTTTGACTCTTATACAAACTGATCCAACAACCTGACGCTAGAATTAAGGAAACGTCTAACCAAATCAAATCTAAACAAACTGATAGCTGACCAAGTCTGGAACCTTGGCCCCTGGCCAGAGGTGCCCGTGCTCAGGCACGTTGCTCCTTGGCTCGGTGTTCATACGTCTTGCCGACCATAACAAATGTGTTGAAACTTTTAACATCCTTTAAAAAGATGGCAAACATTCAGGTGAACAATGGGGATTCATTTTTTTCTAGAAGGATAAATGGAGCACACAGGCCCTTGATGAACAGTTCCCTCATGCATATTCTTTTGCTAAGAATAAACACATTTATGTGAAAAATGCCTTCAGTGAAGGTGAATTCACTAAACCTTTTGCTTTACCTTTATCTCAAGTGGCCTTTGATCAAGTCTTAAGTATCCAGCATTTGATAGAGAATACAGTTATAAATGAGGGTATCAATGATGTCTGGACAAGTTTTTTAACAGAAAGGATATAACTTTTTTGCTTTACATGCAGAGAGTGATTCAGCTGTTGCATAAAAAGAGAAGGTCAACGTTGTTCATCAAATTGGACATTTCCAGAGCTTTCGACTCCATAGGTTGGAGCTTTCTGCTAGAGGTGCTACAAGCTTTGGGCTTTTGCACAAAATGGAGGGATTGGATAGCTGCCCTACTTGGAACAACAACATCAAAAGTATTGATCAACGGGGAGCCGACCTAGGGTATCAGACACGCACGGGGGTTAAGGCAAGGGAATCCTCTATCCCCCCTTTTATTCATTCTAGCCATCGACCCACTACAACGGATAATTGAAGCGGCAGCACAAAGAGGGATCCTTAAACCGGTGCTACCGAAGGCGGCTAATTTGAGGTGCTCCCTATATGCTGAAGATGCAGCGATTTTGGCATACCCTGCAAATACAGAGTTGAATCATCTACTCAAGATACTAAACTTCTTTGGAGAATGCTCGGGGCTAAAAATCAACATCTCCAAAATGGAAATTCTCCCTATAAGAATAGACAACACAGTGGTCTCTCAATTACTTCAAAATTTCCCCGGCAAGATTTGCAGTTTCCCTGGGAGATATCTAGGACTTCCTCTACACGTCCGAAAACTACGCAGGGTAGAGGTACAGCCTTTGATAGACAAAATAGGAGCTAGACTGCCAGGTTGGAAGGGCAGGCTCTTGTCCTCAGCGGGGAGAGAGACTAGTAAAAACGGTTCTATCAGCTCAACCAATTTATCATATGACCGCATTTCCAGAACAAAAATGGTTAATTAGAAAGATCGATCGCTTGAGAAGGAGTTTCCAATGAAGGGGAGAAACGCCAGACAAGGTATATGGTGGGCATTCCATTATCAACTGGCCAACAACATGTAGACCCAAAGCGAAAGGTGGTTTAGGGGTTCTGGACCTTGAACGTTTCGCAAGAGCATTGAGACTACGATGGTTATGGTATCAATGGAAGCACTGAGATAGAGCTTGGAACAAGCTTGACCTTCCAGTAGATGGCCGGGACAAGGAGTTATTTGACAGTGGTGACAGTAGGTGATGGTAAGTTGGCTAGGTTCTGGACATCGTCTTGGGTCGGTGGGCGAACACCAAAAGCGATTGCACCGACATTGTTCAAGAAATCAAAAAGGAAAAATCTCATGGTGCAAAAGGCCTTGGAAGATAACCGCTGGATATCACATGTCATTCCATTAGGCACTGCACAGGAAATAAGAGAGTACGTAACCCTTTGGGAAGAGGTGAGCCAAATCTAGCTAATCAAGAATATAGAGGACAACATCCGTTGGCGTTGGACGGTGGATGGGGAATACACAGCCAAAAGCACTTACTGCATTCAATTCCAAGGCACATTCAGCAAACTAAAACTTCAACCGATTTGGAAAGCAAAGACGGAACCCAAATGTAGATTTTTTGCTTGGACTTCGCTACATAAAAAAATCCTAACGGCAAACAATTTGATTAAAAGAAATTGGCCAAATGATCCAGTATGCAAGCTTTGTGGTATTGACCCAGAAATACCGATACATCTTTGCAATGACTGCATTTCTCAAGGCAAGTTTGGTCCTTCATCAAGCGATGGTTCAGCCTATCAGTGATTGATACTGTCGGAATGACAGGATCCCTGCACAACTACTGGCGAAAGTGCAGAATTAAGATAGACAAAGATCAGAGAAAGGCGTTTGATGGCATTATGATCTATTTTTGGTGGAATTTATGAAAGGAAAGGAATCGAAGAACATTTCAGAACAAGTCGCTGCAGTCGTCAGGTGGCACTCCTTTGCAAGGAAGATATAGAGCAGTACCAGTTGGCAACAAGATTTCATGCTGGACCACAACAGGAGTAGTTCTAGCATTTGTTGGTCATTGTTCGGTTGGTCTAGTTTTGTGTTTTTTCGGTTTCAGGGTGTTTTTCTAGACTTTAAGTTGTCATCCAGGTGGGCATCTAGTTGGGTTGTCGGCTGGTGTGCCGTGGTGACGGTGAGCTTGGTCTCCCGTTGTTTGTTGTAATTCTTTTTTTTGGTTCCTTTTTGCTCGTCTAATAAAAATCTGGCAAATCTCTTGCCGCCTTTTAAAAAAATGATGTCTGGACATACTCTGGGGGTGCATCTAAATTCAAATCTGCAGTGGCTTATAGAAAATTACTAGGACATCAAGAAATTGACCCAGCCTTCAAGTGGTTCGGGAAGTCATCCTGTCAGCCGAAGCACAAGGTAATTTTTTTAGTTACTGCTAAAAGATAGGCTAAGCACAAGGAACATTCTAAGAAGAAAGCATATGGCTCTAGAGACATACAACTGTGAAATTTGTTCAATGCTGGTGGAAGAAACAGTGGATCACCTGTTTTGGCACTGTCCACTTGCTCAACAGTGTTGGGGTCTCTTAAATCTGAATATAATTCAAACAGGAGGAACTTTTGAAAATGTAATGGCCATCAAAGATCAAATGCACAGTCAATTTTTCACGGTAGCTGTCATCCTTATGAGTTGGACGATCTGGAAGGCAAGGAATGAGCTTATTTACAATAATAATCAAGTTGGCATTCAGGAGTGCAAGATTTATTTTTTCAAAGAAGCAAAACTTGTCTCCCTAAGGGTGAAAGCAAGTCTGTCTGCAACTTATGAACAATGGATCCAGCAGCTATAATTGATCAGGGTGTTAGTTTTATTCTTTGTTTCCTTCTTCGTTTCTTGAAGCCGCTCTGTTTAGCTCTGTAAAGCTCAGTTATTTCGGTTTGCCTTTTGTCTGTAATTTGTACTCTCCTTGTTCAGCTAATCAGTCTGTTCGTTTGGCTGTGGCTTGTCGTAAACGATCGTAAATTTTCAGCCGGAACAGTATTTTTCTCTCACACAAACCAGCCAGCAGTACTTATTCACGAACTAGCAACGATACGAATCAGCCAACCGAACAGGCTGAATAAAATTCTGTGCAGGGGCCTTGGCCCCTTCAGTTTCCTAAAAAAAAAAAAAACTTATAAAGGCATCGTCAACCCGGCCTTGTTTGCAAATTGAGTTTATGATAATATTGCACAAGGTAGTGTTGGTGGCGCACCCATGCTCCGTCATTTGTTCAAGAACTTGAATAGCTCGCTCCACCATACCTCCGACAAAAAAATCTGATTAGCATGTCAAATGTCACCTCGTTTGGCACGCAGTTCTTCTCCATCATCTCCGCAAAGAGCTCCGCAACGTCATCGACAAGGCGCGCGGCACCGGCGAGGTCCTCGCGGGCAATGAGGCGGCGGAGGTGGGCGCTGGCGGGGTTGGGGGCGTTGGGCGACCCGGGCCTCGTGGTGGCAGCGGCGGGGGCGGTGAGGTGGTGGGGCGGGGTTGGGGAAGTAGGCGTGAGGGAAGGGGAAAGACGACTGGAGGAGCGCGGCCATGGTGGCGAGTCTTCCCGCACCAGGCGCCGCGCCGCACCGCTACAGCTCCGGGACCGCTCCTCGCGCCGCTCCAGCGCTCCTGCGCCACGCCGCCGCCATTCACGCCTCCCTGGAGGGGGCGAAAGTCGAGCCTCCCGCGCCGCAGGCTTCCTGCACCACGCCGGCATTCGCGCCTCACCGGAGAGCGCGGAAGTCGAGCTGACGGCACCACGCGGTCCTGGAGGAGCTCCTGTGACGAAGATGGCAGTAGACATGGATGTCCGGAGGCATGCACGCCGTGAAGGAGCTCTCTGCAGGGACTAGATTCAAAGCTCCATTGCTTGACTTGCCTATGGTTCATGTAATTAGATTCTTCATGTCTGTACAATGAAATCAAGAGGTCTCATCTTGAGGTATCGCATTAACAAAACTTGTGAAAATTGAAATCTCTAGCTGCATCAGATTTGCAGCATATTGATGTCTCCTTTATGTGTTGAGGTAACACCACTTTGCAACATCAGATTTGCACAGGAACAAAGCCATTTTGGCTCTGCAAATACATCAGATTTGCACACAAATAGAAGCATTTTAGTAAGCACACAATTGGTAAAGAGATAAGCACACTTCAGATTTGTGTGTTCCAATAATATTTGCTACTACTGAAGCCCCAACATGTGCTACTCCTAACATTCTAAAGGCCATTTCACATGTACATTCACGCCACAAAAGACTACATTTAGACCGCAAAAGACTGTAGTTAGCCGTATCTAAAATGCTATCTGACTAGCCTATACATACTAGAACTGAAGGTCATCATCAACGCAAGTTGCAGTTGTTATGAGTTGAGTAAAATTGCTAACGGCATTGTATTCTTGAGACTGCAGAGTTGCTTTTTTTTTGTTGCTGTCGTCATTCTCCAATTGGACTTGGGGCTGAACAAGAACATTTTCCTTTCGCCGCTGCCAATGAAATTAAAATAATTAATTTATATTTACATTGAAAACAGTATGTAGAAATGTATAGGTTACAGGTTTGCAACATACCTTTGCCAACATCAGTGACTTCATAATTTCCTTCCCCCTCGGTCCAATGTAACCCCCATATGCCACCCAAAACTGCCAAGCCTAATCCGAATCTTTAAACCTCAAACCAACTTGAGGTGTTCTGCCATTACCTTTAACATAAACCAAATTTTCCTTCTCAAATTCTGTCAAAAAGAATAAATTTACTGCACACAATGGATAGCACATGATGATTCCTAAATCAATAAACAGGAATGTGATAGGGAAGAGGTCAGTTACTTTTCTGATTTCAGGTATAGATGGAAAGATTGTTGTATGTGAAGTGAACGCAAAATACAGGAATGTGATGGGGAAGAGGTCTGGTACTTTTCTGATGTGAAGTCCTTACAAGCTCCTCGACGTTGACGGTGTGCTGGGCCAGTAGCCCAGTAGCAATGCTGCCGAGCAGCCAGCGTCCTAGCGTACGTGCTGCGTAGTTCGATGGCTCGGCTCCTCCGGGCAGCAGGCGGCGGATTCCTCGGTTCCTCTGGACGGCGGGAAGCCGGCGCCGCTGCGGTCAGCATAGGCCACAGGAAACCAGCGCGGCGCACGGCCCCGGCGTCGGTGCTGTGCAGTTCGGTGGCTAGGCTTCTCTGGGCGGCGGGCAGCAGACTGCTCTGCTCCTCTGGACGACGGGAAGCGGGCGCCGTGGGCGCAGCCAGCGGCTAACCAGCGCGGCGCGCGCGAATGAGCAGGCCACTCCCGCCCGGATTCAGGCTCTCTAACGACAAATCAGTTTCGACCGGTTTATCATCGGCCGAACAGGCCCGGGTAACGTTACTTCGAATGACGTAACTTGCGGCCCTATATCCAGCGTCAAAGCGCCATCCGACGGCTGTCAGCGTTTCCAGGAGATTTTCCACTTTTTCTCCGTGAAGATAGGGCGGGCGAGACTCAGATTCAGTAACGTTGCTCTGGCAGGTCACGTCGTGACTTTCGTGCCTGCATCCAACGTCCAAACACCATCCAACGGTTCAAAAAAAAGTTCTCAGTAGCTGGTGGGATCCAGCTTCGTGTTCACCGGTTCACACCGAGTCCCTCCTCACACCGAGCCGCCGCAACCCATCCGCTGGCTGCAGCCCTCCCGCCCTGCGCGCGCCGCTGCCAGCATCCCGCTCCGCACCGAGCGACAGTTCTCCTGTGCTGTGCGTCGCCGTAGCTCTCCCGCTCGGCACCGCGCTGCCGTTCTCCCGTGCCGCCGCAGCCCTGCCGCGCTGCGCACGCCGCTGCCAGCATCCCGGTCACCGACTTGCAGTTCTCCCGCGCTGTGCGCCGACGCGCCTGTCCGCCTCACGCGCGAACTTCCTCGCAGCATCGACATCCCCGGCGCCCACAACGCCCGAACGTATCCCGACGCACCGCGCCAGCGTCGCGGACCAGATACACCTTGCGTGGAGCAGGCGGGATGATTAGTAGTAGGACGGGTTGGCGTGCCGGAACACGACGGCGGACGCAGCCTGCCGCCAGCGCTGCGGCCGTCAGGGCCGCTACGTCGGAGTCAGGTCTGTCCTGGTTGCGCGGGAAGGAGGCATGTCTGAACGCGGCGCCGCACCGCAATTCCACGCACGCTCGCGCTTGTAGCTTCTTCCATCGATTCGTCACGTACTACTACATACATCTTATCAGCTACTGCATTCACCGAGCTATAAGAAGGCGCCAAGCATGCTCTTTGCGACACCAAGCCATCCAAGCAATAAAGCATATATAGCTCGAGCTCAATTCTTCTACACAAAATCTATCTGCTTGCACGGTTGAAGCGGCAGCATTCGCAATGGCGATCCACCGCTCCGCCACCGCCCTCCTCCTGATCGCGTCCCTCTTCGTGGCAGTCGCCATCTCCAGGGCCGACGCGAGGCCCACCGTGCGTCCCAACAAGATGGCGGCCCTCCGTCGCGAGGCGCATGGACGAGGTATGCAGCTACATACTCCGACCCATCGTCCAAGCAATCATCCGACATGAAATGCATATGTGCCCGTGCGTAGTTGTCTGACCGTATGACGAGCGTGCGTGCCGAATGAATGAAACGCTGCAGGTTATGTGGCGGATGCTGCAGTGCCGGTGGTGCTGGAGCCTGGAGTGTCATGATGAGAAGAAGCCGAAGAGGCATCATAAGAAGCATCCCGAAGGAGCCGGAGTCGCCAGAGCCGGAGCCGCAGGAGTCGCCAGAGCTAGGTCTGCCTTGAAGCCACGTGCGCTTGAGTGCCTGCATGACTGGCTTAATAATTTGCCCTGCCCCCCTTGGTCCCCTTGCATCGCGACGATGAGTCGTGCTATATATGGCTTTGAATAAGGAGGCGCGTCCTATGGCCGTTTCGTTCTCTGTTATGTTCCCCTTCCATGTATGAGCGAATAAGTTACTAATCAGCTAGGGTCGGTAGGTTGTGTGTCACACTTTTTTCAGTATTCTGTAGTGATGTGTGTCTTTCCAGGGAAAATTTTGATTTCGTCGGTTTGCTCTCATGTAGTCATGTGTTCGATATGCATGTCCCCGTGCGTTCGTGTGTTCTTCATTTCGTCCATCGTGTTGCTAATGAGAGTTGTTGTATGCTTTGGACTCTGCTAGTTCAACCGCCACCGACGGCCTAAAACGTATGTCTCCTCGCGGTCACACATTTTGATGGTTGTACAAATTTGGATCCCTAATTAATAACCGCCAGAAAATACGCCTTATGATGCTATATAGGTAAACACTAGTAGTAAGGAAATATGCCGGGCCAAGAAAACCTCGACGTAGTCCAGTTTAACCCATGTTGAAGGGATTTCTGATCCTTGGCTTGGGTTGTTAATTTAGCTACGGTGAGGAGCATGTCTACTATGGATAACAAGGGATCAAGGGGCGATTAGGGTTTCAACCGCGCTCACCACCACGTCACGTCGCGGGATTTCTGATCCTTGGTTTTATAGGGGCAACAGATGCGAGAACGGCAACCGTCCGCCTAGATCTCCGTGTGTGCCACGATACACCACCATCGTCACGTCGCGGGATATGTGTCCGTGATCCCTATCATTTCTCACCAAAGTCGCGCCGGACGTTTCGCCTTCCTGGGCAGACCAGGACTCTTTTCCCGCGGAGGGGATGCAGGTCAAAAAGCATTTCTCCGGCCCTCCTGGGCCCAGGAGTTCGAGGGCTGGCCCAATAGTTTCGACGGCCGTCCCGACGAGGGATGGGCCCGCGAGCGGTCAAAACTCAGGCACACGAGCCTCAAGGGAGTCTCGATCCGCAATTGAGTGTCAACCGGACTGACCCTGGACGAATCCCCGCGAACGGGATACCAGGGTTCCCTTTAAACTATCTAGTTGTCAAACACTAAATCTCATAGCCATACCCACGAAGGGTCTGAATTACCCCCCGAGCGATTCTATTCGAAGCACCCGGGGGCTTGGGGGCTACACCCGATGGGTGCGCTCGCACGTACCCTCTGGCGAATCGAAATACCCCCCCGGGTGATTCTATCCAAATCACCCGGGGGCTCAGGGGCTACACCCATCGGGTGCGCTCGCGCGCACCCCTTTGGCAAGTCAAATCACCCCTCGAGCGATTCTATCCAAATCACTCGGGCGCTACTGTCGGGGACCTAATACTAGGGTACCCAATGAGGTGGACCTAATAACCATCAAACGTTGATGCTTCCAAATAGACAAGAACGCAACTGCACTTCTTGCCCATACGACCAAAAGTTGGCCACGCCTCGCCCAGCCCCTGAGGGTTGGCTCTGCCTCGCCCGACCCCCGAGGGCTGGACTTCTCCTCGCCCGACCCCCGAGGGCTGGACTCTGCCTCGTCCGACCCCCGAGGGCTAGACTCCGCCTCGCTTGATGTCTAGGGCAACTGAGGGCTGGCTCTGCCTCGCCTGACGTCCTGGCGTAGACGCTGCCTCACCCGACGGCTGAGGCATGGCTCCGCCTCACCCGATGGCCCAGGGCAGACGCCGCCTCGCCCGACGGCTGAGGGCTGGCTCCGCCTCGCCCGACGACTGGGGACTAGCCTTGCCTCGCCCGACCCTCGAGGGCTAGGCTCTGCCTCGCCCGACGACTGAGGGCTGGCTCCGCCTCGCCCGACCCCCGACGGCTAGGCTCCGCTTCAGCCCGATGACTGAGGGCTGGCTCCACCTCGCCCTGACGTCCTGGGATAGGCTCTGTCTCACCCAACGTCTCGGGGCTGGCTCCTGCCTCGCCCTGAGGACTACACCCTACTCCTTCATAATGACGAGCATAGGGTAAGACAGGACATTCGAGTCAACCACAGTACTGAGGACCATGCCCTGCACGCTTGTAGGAAAGTACCAGTCAGGATACGACGGGACATGCTGCTTTAAGCCCTTCTAGGCATGACAGATCTCAAACAGTGTTGTAGGCGCTTGACTTTTGCCTTACAGTGTTGTGGGCGCCGCCATCAGCCCTCGGACGTAGACCCTGACATAAGCATATGACAACCACTACTAATCCAGGAGGGAACTCACATCATCTACAATAATGGACATTATGGTCACTTCCCCGTCTACTCCCCGTTGGGTCACGGCTTGGCACCCTGGCATGCCGCACCGTCCGCTAGAGTAGGATAGGACATGACCACTAGCTAACCGAAGCTAGAGCATGGCCCTATCAGGATCAACAAACATGCTGTCCCTGGCACCATCTGCCATGTCAGCAGGGTAGGCTTAAGGGAAAAGGAAGACCTGATAGCTTTGAAGGACCCTCTCTACCTCTGGTTTTTTCCTCTTTCTCCCATCTATAATCCATGCTCCCCCTTAGTCTATAAAAGGGAGGGCAGGGCACCCCACTAAGGGGACAGATCAATTTTCACACACAACACATCACACAACACACAACCAAGCAGCAACCGAGCTCTTGGCATCCTTTCGACCTTTCCATCAGAGACTTGGGACCTATCCCTCTCTCGACCATTTGTACCCCCTACTACGAATTTTTTTTGGTGCTAATAACATGAGCAGCAGCAAACTGGACATAGGGACATTATGCCCGAACCAGTATAAACCTTATGTCCTTTAGTACACCATTCGGGCCTAACGTGCAACAAATATAAATTTACTAGTTGGTGTTTATTCGAAACACTAACAGTTGGCACGCCAGGTAGGGGACCTTTGCGCGTTCCGACGATAAACATTAGGCCATGGATGGCTAGCCACGATATTAGCTAGGTCCTAGGCGCACACGTGCGCTTCGAGAGCCTAGACTTCATCATCATGGTGGAAGGAGAGTTGGCATTGGCTCACACAGCCATCCAATCTCTCCCCTCTATCGGCCTCAACCACAAGAGGCTTGAGCGCCAGCTCGGTGTCTCCCTTGGACCCCAGCAGTCCAGGGAGGACCAGTGCCACCTCACCATTTCTAATGCCAACAACATGGCATGGTTTTTTGGAGGAGGGTCCCTCTCTCTGGAGCACCACATACGGAGCACCCCGACAGTGCTTCTGTTCGGTCTCCATAACGCTGTGGACGACCGTTAGCCACCTTGTGGCACGATGCATGGTCTTTTTGCCTGTGAATAATGAGTTCATGGGGGTGATCAAACATGTCACGGAGTCCCTCCACAACCTCCTCACAGAGGGGCCAGGGTCGTCCTCTGGCTCTGACTCTAGCAGGGGAACCATCACCCCTCTCGGGAATGCTTCATGATGGGTACCCCCGAGGGACACGTCAAAAGCGTCCCCATAGAGGTGGCTACCCTGGTGGGCAACCTCGGCGACAAAACCGAGGGGGAGACAGCGGCCCCACCTCATATGGGGGTGGATCAGCTGAGAGCCCGAAAATGAGAGATCAAAGAAGCCAGAATCTAGCTTGTGCAGGAACGTGTGGAGCTCGATCGAGAGATCGAGCGCCGCGGAGACGGTGGGTGCGCACGCGCCATGGCCTGTGATGTGAACCGAAGGATCATCATTGACGATGAAGCCCTTCCTTGCTTCTCCTAGGCGAGCCAGAACATTGCCGCCACGACAGCCTTGCTCTATGGCCTTCTAGAGGTCGCAACGCCCAAGGATCATCAAGTCCACCATGAGATTTGCACGCTACTCGAGCATACGGCAGTGCAGCAGGCTAAGAGCTCGCTATCTCGACGATGCGAGCTCGACCCAGCCAGCGCACAACCTCGGCGTGCCCCGCTAGGGACGCGTCAGTCCACCAGGCACCACAAGGCGGTAGGCAGCGCACTGCGGTCCCGATACATCAGTGTCTCGACCACAATCACGATGCACACAACACTCGATGCCCGCAGGCGTACCTACAATGACCCGAGAGAAGGAACCCGCCATGGCTATCATCATTGTTGTGGCAGACCCTATGATAGCGGCGAGGACCGGAGCCCGAGCCCTAGCCTGCCGGGCCCTCAGGCCTTCGGCCGGCACATCCTCAACGCTACTTTCCCGCTAAGGTATCGACCACCTACCAATATCCCAAAGTACTCTGGGGAGACAAATCCCAGACTTTGGCTCGAAGACTATCGGCTTACCTGCCAAGCCGGTGGTGCGGATAATGATGACTTCATTATTCGCAACCTTGCACTGTTCTTAGCCGATTCGACACGAGCGTGGTTGGAACACCTACAGTCCAACATGATCTAGAGTTGGGCAGATCTGAAGGAGATCTTTGTGGGGAACTTCCAGGGCACATACAAGTGCCCTAGGAACCCATGGGACCTTAAGAACTGCCGTTAGAAGGCCGGTGAGACCCTCCTAGGGTACATCCGGTGCTTCTCCTGACAGTGCAATGAGCTCCCTAACATCACCAACGTTGACGTTATAGGAGCCTTCCTATCCAAGACTACCTACGAGTCTTTAGTTCATAAGCTAGGATGCAAGGGCCCACGAACCACCAAGGAACTTCTGGACATCACCACCAGCCACGCCTCAGGAGAAGGGGTGGTCGGAGCAATCTTCAATCGTCTCAAGGGCAAGGCAAGGCGGGACGAGGGCACCAGTGAAGGCACCTCCAATCGTTCCGCCAAAAGGAAGAACAAGAAGCAATGGCGTGAGGACTCGCTCATGGCCACTACTGGCCGCAAGGGTGGTCGAAAGCCCATGGAGGGCACTCCGAGCCACTTGAAAAATTACTCGAGGGGCCATGCCCAAACCTGTCGCACCCAATTTTGCAAAGCAAAACCAAGTACTCATATATGTGCGCCCAGGATGTCCAAACACACACATATATCACAAATTGCAATAGTATCAAAGTAAAGTACTTATTACATCGCATATCTCATCATAAAGTTAAATACAAAGTTTGCTCAAAGGCAATATTATTACAAACACAGCGGAATAACTAGCCCAACTGCCACAGGGACTCCAACTGGTGAACGTCTCCCTAGTAGTCCTAGACATCCTCTGGAACTCTTCATATCCATTATCTGTTACCCATCTAGGATTTTCATTGGATGTAAAGCAAGTGTAAGCTCACCATGCTTAGCAAGTATAACAAAGGGATCTATGAGGCTCAAATAGGCTTGACACTGTTTGACTACGGTTCGCAATTTTAGTTGATCAATTTTTAGCAACCTGAATTACTACTTTAATGAACAGTCCCAATTCCCAAGTGGTATTAAAGTATCATCAAGCTTTATCTCATAACCCATCCATCCATTATCCACAGTAACCACTAATCTCAAAGGATCCAGACCGCTTGTATCCGTGAGCACGGCTGTTATAACAGGTTAATTATTTCTGCAGAAATTGTACATCTTTACCCACCGAGTCATGATTCCCAATGCCGGGGTTCGTGAGACCCACTACACCTCTTCCTAGGAAGTGTGGCAGAGTTTCACTATGAAACCCTTAGCTAGTTGCACTAACAGGTCGTAGCTACAAAGGAATGGCACACGTGGGTATCGCAGCATGGTGCACACCCTAACAGAAAAAGGAAAGATACCCTCTTACCCCATACTAGAGCTACAGACGAGCTAGTACAAACTAGATAATAGGTTAAAGTCAGAGCCATGTGACACTCGGGGTTGTACGGTCTCTCCTTGGTTGCCGCTTTAGGATTAAGTCCTTATGGAGAGGCACTAGAGTAGTCAACCCTGTACTCTAGCCCCCTATCTGTTGCTAAAAAGTTCCATTTTATCACATTGCATATAGTCTTTAAACATGTTTAACAATTACTTCATGTTAAGCGCTGCAGCATCTATCCAAAATGCCTACCCAACAAACCTAGGTATCAAGGATATGTGGTACAAGGAATCATCTAGGTAAAGTCCTTAAAGGCAATTCAAATTAAACTCATGCATGAATGTAAGTGGTAGTAGTTCATAGGTAACAAGGGGACTTTGGTACACTTGCCTTCCTCAAAGTCGTCCTGGGAGTACTGCTGATCCTGCCGGGGGTCCTCAGTCACCTCGAATGGCTCACCCTCTAATCGTGATCCAATCATCAATCAAGCATCATACCAATCATTACATGCATATAAGATAGAACTCCATTAGAATAGTACACCAAATAGTGAAAACATATGTTGAAAAGCTTACAGATCTGTTCTACGCATTGCTACGAACACATGAGAGAAAGAATCACTCAAATTGGACTTAAAACGTGAAAGTTATGCATGAAATAAGATGTAATGGCAATTCTATAAATAAACTAACCTATTTTTGAATTAAAATAATTAAAAATCTGAATTTAAATGAAATTTGGACCGGGCATACTATTTTTGGAAACTACGGGGGCTTGAACGAATAAAAACAGGACTGAAAAATAATTATTTTGAACTGGACTGGACTACGGGTTGATTTACTAAAAACTGGGGGGCTATTTTGTAAAACTGGCATGGCTGACCACGTGTTGACCGGGCTGCTGACTCATCCGACACGTGGTGCACTGTGGTTCGCTCGGTGCACCACATGGCGTAGACCGGTGCTGACGCAGGCACGGTGCGCCGGGTCCATGGTTCACCGTGGACCGGCCACTTAAATCCAATCGGTATCTAATCTAGACCACCCGTGCTAGATCCAACGGCGTAGGGGTGAGGGCTGGGTGGTGGCTCGCCGGGGAAGAAGCCCATGGCGGCGGCGCCATGGCCGGTGCGACTGGAACTTGGGCTACGACTTCCTAGGGCGCCAAAACAAGATCTGAGGGCACGGAAAGACGGAGGGGCTCACCGTGAGTCGTCTAGAGGGGAACGCGGCGTCCGGGAAGGCTCCAAAGCGGGTCGTCGACGGCGGCCATGAACTAGAGAGAGAAAAGGCGCGCGGGTGAAGGCGAATCCGGGCAAAACAAGGCCAAAACGCGAATTGGGAAGTACCAACGGGCGCGGGGAAGTTCGGCGGTGCTTCGGGTGGCTTTGGCGTCGGCGTTCGCGCTCGAGAGGGGAGGGTTCACCGGCGGCGATGGCTCACGGCAGCGAGCAAGGGATGGAGAAGGGCAGAGGGGAGGGGCTCGGCCTTTATAGGTGGGCGGCAGCTGCGTGAAAGGAAGGGAAGCAAGGCAGGTTCGGCGCTTTCCATACGAGCGCCGGTGACCTTCCATCGGAGCCGCGCCATTGATGGGCAGAGAAAGGAAGGGCATCGGGGAACAAGGAAGGTGGACGACATGGCTGATGGGTGGGTCTAGATGCGCAGTGAGAGAACGGCGCGTGCAGGCGCAGGTCGAGCAGGCCACGGTGCCGAGGTGGGCTACGCTGGTGGGCTGGCTCGGCGGTGAAGGTCGGCCGAGTTGGTGCGCGCGCGCGGGTGGCAAGCTGGGCCGTGTGGGGTGCGGGCCAGCGCGTCAGCGCGGGGCAGCCGTCGAGTGGGCCGCACCAGGCAAGGCAGACCGGGAAGGGGGAGGAAGAAGGCCGAGCTGGCTGGAGTTGGGCCAGAAGGTGACTTTCTTCTTCTTTTTTCCAAATCAAATTTTTATCCAATTCTATTTTCTCCATTTTCATTTTTAAGCCAAATTCAAATAAGTTTTGAATTTCAAATCATCTAGCCCTACACTCAATCAAAACCCATATGATTCGGCATGAATGCAACAAACAAGTTTCTAAACTTATAGTTTATTTTATTTATACAATATTTATTATTTGGCCTATGTTAGAAATACCTAGAAAATGTATAAATAGGGCAAGAATTTAATTGCTAATTTGCAGTAGAATTTTGGGTGTTACAAACCTACTCCCCTTAGGATGAATCTCATCCTCAAGATTCGGATGGTTCAAAGAGGTTGGGATAGTCAGTTCTCAGATCTTCCTCTCTTTCCCAAGTTGCCTCATCCACTGAGTGTCTGTTCCATTGAACCTTACACATTCTTATTATTTTGCTCCTTATGAATTCTCTCCACTATTTCCAGGATTCTTACTAGATATTCTTTGTATGATAGATCCCCTCGGATATCTAGTTCTTCCAAAGGTAGTTGTTCCTTCAGGTACTCTCAAACATTTCTTAAGTTGTGACACATGGAAAACATCATGAACCCCTGAGAGCTGCTCTGGTAACTCTAACTGGTAAGCAACTTCTCCTCTCCTATTGATGATCTTGAATGGTCCCACATACCTAGGTGACAACTTTCTCTTGGTATGGAATCTCTTTACTCCTTTCATAGGTGAAACTTTGAGATAGACAAAGTCACCAATTTCAAATGACAAATCTCTTCTTCTTGTGTCAGCATAGCTTTTCTGTCAGGGACTGTGCAACCTTTAGGTTTTGCCTTATTGTTTGCACTTGTTTTTCTACCAGTTGCAAAACATCCGGTCCAAAGACTTGGCTTTCCCCCATTTGATTCCAAAACAATGGTGTTCTGCACTTCCTGCCATACAATGCCTCAAACGGTGCCATCTTAAGACTCTTTTGGTAGCTATTATTATAGGAGAATTCGGCATAAGGTAAACTCTTATCCCAACTTGTCCCATACTGTAGAGCACAAGCTCTTAGCATATCCTCTAAGATCTGATTTGTTCTCTCGGTCTGTCCATCCATTTGAGGATGGTAAGCTGAGCTAAAGTTCAACTTCGTATCCATTGACTCATGCAATTTCTACCAAAAATGTGATATGAACTGTGTACCCCTATCCAAAACAATCTTCTTTGGTACACCATGTAAACATACAATCCTTTCCATATATAACTCTGTTAACTTTGCACTGGAATAAGTTACTTGACCAGAATGAAATGGGCCACTTTTGTCAGTCGGTCAACAATCACCCAGATAGAGTCTAATCCTCTCTGTGTACGGGGTAATCCAACTATAAAGTCCATTCCAACTTCTTCCCATTTCCATTCGGGTATCTTCATAGGCTGTAGTAAACCTGCTGGCGTCTAATGTTCTGCTTTCACTCTTTGGCACATATCACATATAGACACATGTTCAGCTACATCTCTCTTTAGTCCATACCACCAGTATCTCTCTTTAAGATCAAGATACATTTTAGTACTTCCTGGGTGTATGGAATAGGCTGAGTCATGAGCTTCCCTCAAGATAGACTCCCTAATAGATTTTACTTCTGGCACACAAATCCTTTTACCAAACCATACTGTCCCTTGATCATCCATATGGAATCCTGGGGCTTTACCAATCACTATACGCTCTGCAATATCCTTGATCCTCTCATCACCCAGCTGTCTCTTTCGAATCTCTTGTTCTAGAGTGGATTCTACCTCTAACTCCATGGCGTTGGCCACAATACCCAATTTCAAGTATTTGAACTCCTCACACAACTCTTCAAGTAGTTGAGTTGTATAGGCCATGTTCACATAACTCCTTCTACTCAAGGCATCTGCTACAACATTAGCCTTTCCCAGGTGATAGTGGATATCCAAATCATAATCCTTGATTAACTCGAGCCATCTACGCTGCCTCAGATTCAGATCTGACTACAGTGAATATATACTTTAGACTCTTATGGTCCGTATAAATCTCACACTTATGATCAATCAGGTAGTGCCTCCATATCTTAAGAGCATGCACCACAGCTACCAATTCCAGATCATGAGTCGGATAATTTAACTCATGTTTTCTCAGCTATCTAGATGCGTAGGCAACAACTCTGCCTTCTTGCATAAGAACACCTCCTAGACCTTGCCGTGAGGCATCACAATGAATAGAGAAACTTTTGGTGAGATCAGGTAAGATGAGCACTGGAGCAGAAGTCAGTCTCTTCTTCAACTCCTCAAAATTGTCCTGGCATTGTTTAGTCCATACAAATTTGGCATTCTTCTCTAACAACTGCAGTCATGGGCTTGGCTAACTTAGAGAATCCCTCGATGAATCTCCTATAATACCCAGCCATACCTAGAAAACTCCAAATCTCACTAACATCTTTGGGTGGCTTCCAACTCAACACATCTCTAACCTTCTTGGGATCTACTGCTACTCCTCCATTAGAGATTATGTGACCAAGGAAAGATACTTCTTTTAGCCAGAACTCACATTTGCTGAACTTGGCATAAAGTTGATATTCTCTAAGCTTCTGCAACACCAATCTCAAATGTTCTTCATGCTCTTCTTCATTCTTAGAATACACTAGTATGTCATCAATGAACACGACGACAAACTTGTCAAGGTACTCCATGAACACTTTGTTCATCAGATACATGAAGTAGGCAGGTGCATTTGTTAGACCAAAAGACATGACTGTGAACTCATACAGTTCGTAATGGGTCACAAAGGCGGTCTTGGGGATGTTAGTATGCCTTATCCTCAACTGATGGTATCCAGATCGAAGGTCAATCTTGGAAAACACACAAGCCCCTTTCAATTGGTCAAATAGGTCATCAATTCTAGGTAATGGGTACTTGTTCTTAATTGTGACCTCATTAAGTGACCTGTAGTCTATGCACATCCTTTGTGTACCATCCTTCTTTTCTACAAACAGTACTGGTGCACCCCAAGGTGATGAACTAGGTTGAACATAACCCTTGTCTAACAATTCCCTTAATTGTTTCTTAAGTTCTGCTAATTCATTCACTCCCATTCTATAGGGTCTCTTAGCTATGGGTGCAGTTCCAGGTAAAAGTTCAATTATAAACTCGATGTCTCGGTCAGGTGGCATACCTAGCAATTCCTCAGAGAAGACATCCGGGTACTCATTTACTATCCTTATATCTTCTATGGTTGTGCCTTCCAACTGATTAACCCAGCAAATTTCTACAGCTAAGTTGCCACATACACCACTTCTTCTCCAGTTGAAGTGATAAGATTCATAGAACTATTACCACAGTTAATAACTGCTTTCTGCAACCTTAGCCAATCCATACCCAAGATGATATCGATACCAGTGGAATTTATGACTACAAGATTTGCTTGAAATTCTACCCCCCTTATGCTGAGACTAGCAGCTAAGCATATCCACTCTGCTTTCATTACCCCACTAGGTGAGCTTACTAACATGTGTTTCTTCATAACACTTACTGGAATACCATGCTTCTTTATGAATGTATATGTTATGAAGGAATGCGAAGCACCAGAATCAAAAAGTACTGTAGCTGAGTTTGAGTTGACCGGAAACGTACCGATCACCACATCCGGTGCCTCCTGAGCTGTTTCAGTGGTAACATGGTTCACCTTTCCCCGAACGTAGTTCTGCTGTGAGTTAGTCTTCTTGGCGCATCTATTGGAGTAATGTCCCGGCTCTCCACAATTGAAGCACTTGTTGTCATTAACTGCATTTGGCGCTTTTGGTGCGCCATTCCTCTACGGAGCATTGGGGGCATTATTCCTCACTGGTACATTGTTGGGTTGCTGCTGGCACTGAGCTGGTGCCTTGTACTACTGTTGCTGCTGCTGTGCACGCTACTGCTGCTGGTTATGGTTGGGACCTGTCTGACCTTGATAGCGCTGCTGAGGTTGAGTTTGTTGAGGGTTGGTACGGAAGCGAGAGTTGCTCCTAGATTGCTATCCTTGAAATTTCCTCTTCTTGTCCTCCATCTGGCGACGCTTGTTCTCAATCACTAAAGCTTTGTCCACCAGCTGCTGGAAGTTAGCAAAGGTATGGGACAACAGCTGGTACTGGAGACCATCATTTAAGCCCTCCATAAACAGCTCCTGCCTCTTTCCATCCTCGTCTACCTCAGTAGGTGCATACCGTGACAATTGTATAAACTTGTCATGATATTCAGCAACAGTCATGCTCCCCTGCTTGAGAGCCAAGAACTCCTTCTTCAGCTTCATCAGCCCTGCAGGTACATGGTGAGTGCGAAAGGCACTACGGAACTCAGCCCAAGTGATGGGATTAGCTTCAGTGCGGCCGAAGCGGAATGAATCCCACCAATCCTGTGCAGCTCCCTGCAATTATCCAGAAGCATATAAAACTTTCTCCCTATCATCACATTGGGCAATCTCCAGTTGCCTCTCAATGGCATGTAGCCAATCATCAGCTTGGAGTGGGTCGGCAGAGTGCTTGAATACAGGTGGGTGTCCTTTCAGAAACTCTCCTCTCTTATCTCTGACATGAGGGGGTGCATTCCCATTCCCTTGCCCCATGTTCTACATGTTTTGGGCCATCTGTTGAAGCAACTGGGTCTGCATCATCATTAGCTGCTCCATGGTGACTGGGGGTGGTGGCGGCGGTTCCTCGCCTCCCTGTTTATTCCTCCTGGTGTTCACCATCTATAGAGGCATCATATAAGTCTCACATGTCCATGCATATAACTCTTACAAGATACTGGTGTAACAAGAGTAGGTGTAGACAAGAGATATATGTAGGGTATACAAGAAGATATTTGTTCTGAACTTTTTCAGCAAGTTGGATAGCAGCTGTGCTGTAAAACGAGCATATCTTACTCTCTGATTATCATATGGCTGCGTAGCATACCTTTCTGGAAAGCTTATGAAATTCTCTACAACTTTTGTTTAGAACACTTTTTCAGATTCTTACGTTTACTTAATCAAATACAGACGATAAGAGTACTGTTCCGGAATCCTGACAGCGCAGAAACCTCATCTTACAACAGCTGTATCTCATAATTTATAATAGCTATTGAGGTGATTCCAGAGCCAAAAGAAAGATGTTGAAGTCTACTTATCTCCATAATAATTTCATGACCTTTGAGTATCTAGATTACGAGATATGAACTGATAAAGACAGACTGTTCCGAATGATACAGCATGATAAAACGAAACCCAACTATTTATTCATAATATCCTTAAACCTTAACCTTAACTAGATGACCGTGGACATGCCCACAAGACATCACAATCATATCAAAGATCCAAATCAAACATTATTCATAATGATAAACATCTAACCATACAACTAACACTTGTCCAACCATTAAAAGAAAGAAACTAAATACTCTCTCGCGTAGCTACGCGTGCTTATTACATATTTTTAAGACTCTCCTATGGGTACGGGTCGATGTTGGTGCTGGTGCTGGGGTCTCCAGACTCTCCTCTGGTCCTCGGGGGCGACTGAGCGGGTACTCCTAAATCTTCCACATCGGGACCTCCTAGCTGCTGCTTTAGTGTAGCATTCTCACGA